>NC_086444.1:817815702-818115702 GCF_028390025.1 Pseudophryne corroboree
GAATTGCCATCTCTGTGCAATACACGACTTCTTCCTAGTTTCACCAGGGGACCTAACATTAAAGATCTGGTAGTGCGCACAGATGTCACAGGGATGGGCCCCCTAAGCATCACTTTTTGTCTAGAAAGGAAAGATGTTATAGATGCACAGGGTGCACTACTTGTAGTGCTCTTATTACGGGCAATAAGTTTAGCCATCCTTATTCAGGCAAGCAATTTGTCATTAAGTCTGCCCTGTCGTGTACATCGAGGTTCGTTGTCTACCTTCTGTCTTGCCCATGTGGTCTTCACTATGTGGGCAAGACAGAGAGACAATTCAAAGAGAGAATTGCCCAGCATCGGACTGCCATTAGGGCAGCACTATTGGCAGGTACCAGGCTGTGGCAAGACATTTTGCGCAGGCCAGACATGGTATGTCGGCCCTGCGGTACAGAATGGTTGCACAGGTCCCGGATACCTTACGTAGGGGAGACCGGGCCAAGAAACTCCTCCAACTTGAGGCCTGGTGGATTCATACTCTTGACACCGTCAGACCAAAGGGGTTGAATGAGTCTCTAAGTTTATCTGCCTTTTTATAAATTTTGGTTGTAATCTTGCTAGGTGCTGCTGTGGATTTAGTTTATAGCTTCCTTTTGTGATTAGTAGTTGATCTACCATTGAGGAGCATAGGCTGCATCTGCTTTAAAATAAGCTGCAAGTATAGATATGATTATATGAAAATATACTGACTATAAGCATGTGTATGCTAGCGTTTTTTGTTGTAATGCCGATATTAATATCGGTTTCATGTATGTCATTTATATTTTTATGTTGTCTTGTAGATTGTGTTTTTCTATTGAGGTAGTCTCTATGCACATGTATTTGTTATTGTTGTTTCTTTGCACGTTGTTTTAATTGTGGGCTGTGTTCCCGCATCTTATTGTTTTCAATGCACAGGTTGAATGTATACATGTTGCTATGGTGACTCATCGGGGCTCTGTTGCTCTGCCCTAGACCCTCCCGGCGCAGGTCTCATGTGTTCTCGGCTTCTGCTGACGTCAGTGATCTGAAGCCGGAAGTTGATGGATGGATCCCGTTGCAGCGGCCGGTGACGGGCAGGAGCACAGAAGACCGGTGAGTATAAATTTGTTCACTTTACACTATGTTTGTTATCCTGATGATGGGGTGAGACCACCCGAAACGTTGACAACGTTTTTTTCACCTTTACAAGTCTGGGAGTGCCGCCTTTTTGTTCTACTATATTTATAGGATATATCACCCCTGGGAAGGCACACCAGCAAGATACCACGAGGTAACGCTGTCCCAAGAGTCCCGGATCTTGTACATATATCTATCTATCTATATGTGTGTATCGCAGGTCCGGCACTCCTTACTTCCCATTAATCTGCGCCGGTGCCTTCACAAGATAGGGTATGTAGCATGCAGAAGTGCGGCACTCAGACTGGAACAAAAGACGCTAGGTCTGTGGATTGGTTATCAACGTTTCAATATATATACACATACACACACCACAATAGGTCAGCTGGCGCCTGAGGGTTGAATCAACACCCTGTGTTACAAAAGGCACTTATGATTCACACCTTTAAGAATCAAAACATGGTGGCAACATGTTCCATCATAAAATTTATTATATATACATAAAAACAAGTTCAAAGTCCATGGTTCATTTGTAAAAGGAGTAATAAGTCGCTCCACACTTAGGGGGTATTCTTGTTCTTCCTTTATGATGTCACCTCTGAATATATATTGAGGAAAAAGAGGAGACTGTAGAGATTCACCTACCATTGTCTTCGACATCTTAAACGGAAATACACTAAGCCCACCTATTGTATATTTATTTTGCCAGTTCCTCCTAGCAAGGAACTTAGGTGAACTAGGCTGCCAGTCATAAATCTTTACCACCACATTAGTTATACTCAAATAGCGCAGAGAGAGAGTATTGATAGATATATATATATATATATATATATATATATATATATATATATATATATATACACACACACACACACACACACACACACACACACACACACACACACATACATACATACATACATATATATATATACACATACATACATACACACTGCTCAAAAAAATAAAGGGAGCACTAAAATAACACATCCTAGATCTGAATGAATAACATTCTTATTAAATACTTTGTTCTTCACATAGTTGAATGTGCTGACGACAAAATCACACAAAAATTATCAATGGAAATCAAATTTATTAACCCATGGAGGTCTGGATTTGGAGTCACACTCAAAATTAAAGTGGAAAAACACACTACAGGCTGATCCAACTTTGATGTAATGTCCTTAAAACAAGTGAAAATGAGGCTCAGTAGTGTGTGTGGCCTCCACGTGCCTGTATGACCTCCCTACAACGCCTGGGCATGCTCCTGATGAGGTGGCGGATGGTCTCCTGAGGGATCTCCTCCCAGACCTGGACTAAAGCATCCGCCAACTCCTGGACAGTCTGTGGTGCAACATGGCGTTGGTGGATGGAGCGAGACATGATGTCCCAGATGTGCTCAACTGGATTCAGGTCTGGGGAACAGGCAGGCCAGTCCATAGCATAAATGCCTTCGTCTTGCAGGAACTGCTGACACACTCCAGCCACATGAGGTCTAGCATTGTCTTGCATTAGGAGGAACCAGCATATGGTCTCACAAGGGGTCTGAGGATCTCATCTCGGTACCTAATGGCAGTCAGGCTACCTCTGGCGAGCACATGGAGGGCTGTGCGGCCTCTCAAATAAATGCCACCCACACCATTACTGACCCACTGCCAAACCGGTCATGCTGGAGGATGTTGCAGGCAGCAGAACGTTCTCCTTGGGGTCTCCAGACTCTGTCACGTCTGTCACATGTGCTCAGTGAGAACCTGCTTTCATCTGTGAAGAGCACAGGGCGCCAGTGGCGAATTTGCCAATCTTGGTGTTCTCTGGCAAATGCCAAACGTCCTGCATGGTGTTGGGCTGTAAGCACAACACCCACCTGTGGACGTCGGGCACTCATACCACCCTCATGGAGTCTGTTTCTTTATCGTTTGAGCAGACACATGCACATTTGTGGCTTGCTGGAGGTCATTTTGCAGGGCTCTGGCAGTGCTCCTCCTGTTCCTCCTTGCACAAAGGCAGAGGTAGCGGTCCTGCTGCTGGGTTGTTGGCCTCCTCCACGTCTCCTGATGTACTGGCCTGTCTCCTGGTAGCGCCTCCATGCTCTGGACACTACGCTGACAGACCCAGCAAACTTTCCTGCCACAGCTCGCATTGCTGTGCCATCCTGGATGAGCTGCACTACCTGAGCCACTTGAGTGGGTTGTAGACTCCGTCTCATGCTACCACTAGAGTGAAAGCACTGCCAGCTTTCAAAAGTGACCAAAACATCAGCCAGAAAGCATAGGAGCTGAGAAGTGGTCTGTGGTCACCACCTGCAGAACTCCTTCTTTATTGGGGGTGTCTTGCTAATTGCCTATAATTCCCACCTGTTGTCTATTCCCATTGCAAAACAGCATGTGAAATTGATTGTCAATCTGTTTGATTTCACAGAAGCGTGATTGACTTGGAGGTACATTGTGTTGTTTAAGTGTTCCCTTTATTTTTTTTGAGCTATATATATATATATATATATATATATATATATATATATATATATATATATATATTTTGTCACATATATACACACACACACTTATGTACACCCATCTCTGAAGTATTTTTACCTTCATGTAGTTGACGATTTTTGCAAGAACCCCAAACTTGTAGTTAGAGCTCCCAGAAAGACTCTTGAGATTAAATGCTCCATTGCTGCCATCTGCCAAAGAAACACAAAGTATAGTCACCATAAACAACCCTGTTCTGCAGCCTCTGAACGTGATCTGCGATGTACAGAGAGGTGCACTGTGCATCTTTCATTCCCATAACTTCAGTTTTCTATGGTCACTGCTTCAGTTAGACTAATTTATAGATTAAATACTGTAGAGTGAGGGAACATTGAGGCTCTACATTGAGGCTCTACTGCGTCATTGGAATACATACGGTTTAATGGCAGACGGGATGCCTGCTGTCAGTATACTGACAGCGGCATCCTGTCTGTTGGCATCCCGGCAGCAAGTACGCTCGCCACACTTCGTGCCCGGTGGCTCACTCTGCTTGCTACAGGTTATATTCCCACTCGGTTGGTGGCGTGGACCCAGCAATTGAGTGGGGATACACAGAGGTAGCCGGGATTCGGGGCGTCAGTATTTCACTGGATGTCGGGACTCCGGAGATGGTCTCCTGAACGCCGGGATCCAGACAGTCGGTATTTTAACTGCATCCCATGTCATTCTGTTTACATGAGACACAGCGCCCAGAAATGCAGTGCTGTGCTGGATTCTGTCAGAGATTAGATCCCATCCAATACTTTTAACACCTACCAGATACAAATCAATGGCAAATAAACCAATATAAAGACCACCTTTATACACACACACATGGAACAAATGCAGAATTTTAGGAGAAACCATGAAACGTTCTATGAAAGGGTACTTAAACTCGATTGGACGTTCATACTTTTGGACAGTCTCTCAAGATCTTTCTTGCTCCCTATAAACGTAGGTACACATCAAGTGAATATCAATGGGAACTTGGTATTTACATATGTAAATTTCCCAAACCTGCTATGCAAGTCAATGAATGAGATACAGGAAGTCCAAAAGTAACTTGGAGATAGCCTGCTTGTAAAAGGCCTATTTGTGTTCTAGTAATTCCTGACAAGTTAAAATGTCTATTCACTCTTTAATCAGTAAAGAAAATAATAAACACAAAGAAAACACATTATTATGCAAAAAGCAGATAAATCACTGCTAAAACTCAGAACTGAACAAACAGGTTAATATTTACAAATCTATATATTAATTAAAAAAAAATGAAGGACTCCCAAAGAATACTTATTGTACTAAAAAGCTGAAGTTTATGCATTTTCTCACACAAATTAAGAAACAAGTGTATTTAAACAGAGGGCTGAGAAGAAGAAAAGCAGCACAGACACAGCCAACATCCCCTGTGGGGCTGCTCGGTCCTTTGGGTGGAGGGATGTGATGCTAATGAAGCAGTGTAAGTCTGCTCGCTGCATTCTGCACTGTCCAATGGCAGCCAAGCTCTGTCTCAGCTACACTGTGCTGAGCAATCCAGACACAGCAGCTCAACAGACCCTGGCAGCTTCTCATACAGGAAGGTAGGTTCAGAAAAATACACATCTTTGCTACAGATATTATACGGGATTGTGGTAATGGCAGACATTCAGCCTCTTGCTTAGCTGCTGAGTGACTGTGCTGTGTGGAAGGGGGAAATTAAATATTCAGCTTGCAGCCGGAATGTGGTCCCTTTCTTCCCTAGCATGGCTCACGCCCCGTTCAGTCAGGCATTCAAACATTTCAACATATACAGGCTTCAGAGTTCATCATAAATGCCATAGAGCTGTATGAAATAGATGGCCGAGAGACCTCCTCTAGCTCACATAGGATTTATAGCACTGCTGAGGTTTCCACATGATCATGGTACAGCATCTAAGTACATTTATATCATCTATTTAGGCTGATGCATTGTTGTTTGGATGCTGGTAGCTTCTTTTTAAGCCATTACACAAAGGTTATTATATTTCAGTCAGGCAGCAATTAAAATGACAGGAACACAGTCAAGCAGAAACATACGTTTTGTAACAATAGTCAGTAAATAAAATCAATGGCAGATATAAATATAAAAGCCTCCCTCAGCTGCCTTCTACTGTATATATACATGCCCTTAAATCCTATTTGACTTTCTTCTACTATAGCATGTTAACAGATCAGATTGCTTAGAATTTCAGCACACATTGCTAATGTTGTCAAATTGTAACTGTATCCCCACTCCCCAGTGAGCAGACTGATGGGGTCATAGGAAGTAGCATTTGTTCAGACCTTTCCTCTGTAATATCCTGCAGACCCCGAGAGTTAAATAATACAGGGTACGACCATAAACTATGTACCATCAAAAAGTTACACTGTCATATGCCATGGCTTTGTGTTATGCCAGGCCCTTGCAAGGTGCTACAGCAGCATTACAAGCATTGGTGTACTTCTAGAAGTGAAAGGATCAGCAACTAGCTTCATTAGAAAGGGGAATTACATGTATTTGAATTTAAGGTTGCAGGGTAACAATAAATAAGTCTTCACACAAGTGCCGTATGTTTAATGTGAATGTATATTTTTATCTCCTGTAAGTTTCTGTGATTGTGAGCTGTAGATTAGAAGTCGTATGGTACTCCACTAGGACCTCTATTTTATTTAATTACTTCTATCCACATAAACAAGTGATGTGAACAGAATTATAATATATAATATAATTAATACCCCTTTCACACCAGCAGCTTTGAACACGGGTTATTGGCACATGAGCGCGCATAACCCATGTTCCTGTGCCATGTAAAAGTTACCAGGGGCAATATACCGGGTTGAGAGACCAGATATTTCAACCCTACTAGCGAGCAGGGTTGAACGCGTGTTCAACCCAGCTCGCTGTGCGGTGTGAACGGGAGCCGGGTCAGTGCGACCCGTTTCCCGTTCACAGTGTATGGACAGGTGGCGCTTGGAGATCATGTGATCTCCCAGCACCGCCCACGCCGCGTCACCGCCGACATCACCAATCTGGCATATTGCCGGATTCACTCTTCGGTGTGAAAGGGGGTATTGAGGCAGGTCGCACACTGGGAGCTCCCGTGTCAGGCTCCCGATGCGAACCGCCTCAGACGGTATGAAAGGGGTATTAATCATAAAAGTCACAGAGTCAGAAAACCACACTGTACAACACCGATATAAAGGAATGCCCACAGCACATAGTGGGCAATGCAATTGCAGGAGAAGGGTGTGAATTGCAGTTGTCGTGGCGTTTAAACGCTGCCACAGTGCCCGATTCGCACAAAAGTGCTCGCTACCCTGTCGGTCTGAGTAGATGTCCTCTTACAACGGCAATAGGGGTAATCTCATATGCAAAGTACAACAATTAACATAAAGTGTCATACAGCATATTTATGTCTAAACATAGCTTAAAGTAGGACACAGTTGTTGTCAATTTTGCGCATATAAAATGTAGATCGCCCCATAAGGGCTCTAGCCAGTCGCAGCTAGGCTAACTACAAATGGGCTCAGATAAGAGACCTAACTGCTTTGCAAGATTATGCAGGGCCTTCGTGTTTACACAATCAGAAAATATACAATTAGCCTGACCGTTAATTTTTGCAAGATTAATGAAACGTACTGTACATTCAAAAGCACTTAACGTAAAAAATTAACTGAAAAACAGTCCTGTTTCTCGCTCAGACTGAAACCTTTGTAAGTTTTGATATTTTTGATGTTTACCAGCAACAAGTTTATTATTAGGCAAAGAGAAGATTGGTCACAATAAACCGCCTTCTGTGCCTACACGAGGAGCATGGCTGACAGGCACCAGAAGAGGGTCATTAAATTAAAATGGTGGGTTTGATATCCCCTGCACTAAAAGTAAAATGAGACTGGTCTCAGCACTGGTGATCATTTGTTCTATTACTAATTTTGCATTACTACGCACAATGTTCTATTTTAGAGTGCAGTGTGTTGAACACATTTTAAACAGAACTGACAAGAATCTAACATAACCGCTTTATCCTCGGGAGGCACAATTAAAATAACTCAGCATTATCGCTGCCTAATGGAGATACATAAAAACTAATCTGATACATTAATGCTGCAAAGACTCAAAGAAATCTAGAAAAAAAATAAAAAATAAAAATAAAAAAAAAAGAGAGAGAGTGCTGCCTATATCTGACAGGTCATCCGTAATCTATCAACACAAGTATAACCATTCTCACTATGTTGTATATAAACACCAGTTTCTGTGGGTGAATCAATTATTTGCAAACAACCTGAAGGGGTTCAGGAATCTAGTGATGACAGCCTACAGACTCGGGCCCTAAATCCCACCAAAATAATGTTGCCTGTTATCCAAATTTGCAGCCTATTACATTTGTCCCAATGTGCACTTATTATGGGTAATGTGCACAATCAGACACCGGTAGAAAAGTATTGTGCACATACATTTTTTGTGGCTTTTTGTTTAAAAAATGTAAATTGCTTTATAGAAAAGTCGCAAGGACTAAGAAATGCAGACAAATTAAGGCAACGCGGCCACCTGGCTCCAGCGATTTTTACATACCAAGAACGGCAAATGTAAAGCAAAGAAAGAGAATGGTTTTAGGGCCTAGAGAACATGCAACAGGGAAAACAAAGAGTTACTAGTGAAGGTACCGTGACATACAGTGCTGTTATCTGAGAAGATGGGCGTTACCAATTAATTATTTAGGGGTCTTGTAGATATCTCAGAGAATAATGTTAAATTTGAAGAAGCTGCTGTTTAGCATTAAAAAAGATAACCTGCCACGGTACTCCTCAGAGATGACATGCAAATCCATAGCTAGCTGTAACAACCACAATTAATGAGCGCAAACTTCATTTTCTAGAACGAGCTGAAAATTCAAAGCAGTTACAGCCTGGAGGCTCTGAAATATATGGCAAAGTATAAATAATTAGATGCTCCATAGAAGAAAATATACTCAAGTAGGATAAAAGGACAAAGCAATACAGTGGTACATCCAATTAAAAAGTCCCAGACATAGCTCAGTGAAGTGAAAGAACAGTTATTAAGAAGAATATAACTTTATTTCCCTTTAAAAAGGGAAAGGCTATGTCAAACCTACCCTCAGAAGCCTTTTTATGCAACGGATGATTCTAAGTTCTTGGACATAATTAGAGGTGCTGTGCGTCCCAGGCTTTATATCTCACTGCTGGGCTTTTCAGATTCTCAATTACACCTAGATTGAAAGGATTAATGAGAATTGCTCAATTCCACTGTAGCAGCTGCGATAGCCAAAAGGAAAAATTATGTGGTGTCCAGTGAATTTGTCACCGATGCCCCAGTTTTGTTCATTTTATTTGATACCATGCAGTTGTACGTAGTGTTTTGGGTATGCAGGACCACGCACACACCAAACTGTAAATATAGGATATTAATTGGTTACTGTATTAAACGTAATCCAGGTTTATTGGGCCAACTTGTTCTCATCTGCCGCTAAATGATGGGTTTCTATGTATCTGTATGCTGTTAAGAGATGTATAATAAACCACGCACTTCAATATTGCCATGTTATAGAGGTTCAGTGGGGATGTAGTTATGTGACCGGCGGTCACATCACCGACACCTAATCCCGCCACCCCCTAATACCGAACTGCCAGGGCCTTTTCAACCTGGCTACTTGTGACAAAACAATCATTTATATTCTTCTACAATGAACTGTTTATATATTAATGAATTCAGCTTCCAGCTACAGTAGCTGTGAGGAATGTAACATAATAATGGATGATGATGTCCATGTAGTAAGTTTTAAAGGCTATGAGTAGACCTAAAGCCATTATTAGTTCAGATTTAAGACCATTAGGCGGATTCTCAGCTGGACGCATCTCATGGATGTTACTTTTAGTGCATGTGCAGAAGAAAATGTATGCTTCTCTGCATATCTTCAGCCAATTCTGAGGATCTGGGCAGCGACAATGACCTTGTACTTAACTGTTCGCTCTGGCGGGAGTGTTGTGGCAGTGCAGCAAGAGTTCCGTGCTATATTTACTTTTACACATGGAGAAGGGAAATTTGTTTTACACTGATCTCCTGCACCTGAAACAACTGCTGGTACTAATGACTATTGAGGCTGTGGACAGAAAAGCAGAGGGCAGAGTAGGGCTCCTGCTTGAAAACGCACAGATATTAGCCCTACGGAAACTCGTATTGGCATAAGGTAGTAAAACCAGCTTACACTACATCACGCAAGCATAACCACTTTGTGCCAGACTCAGAATCATCCCTCATAATGTATGTGGTTATCTGCAGTTTTTATTTATAGCTTCAAGCTATGGTGAGATCATATGAATTGGCTTGTGGAGCCTTCAGTTCAATGCACCTTCTAAAGCTGGGTGCACACTCCAACGATTCGCTTAATTAGCAGCAGGTTGATACGATACATCCATATATCGTGTCCACGTACACACTGTACGATCCATTACACAATGACGCGATACAGCAATACATGCGTAACGTAACCAAACAGCATCATACGCCGCATTGTCCCATTTGACATGCAGCACATCAGATGGGACGATGCAACCAAACAATTCAAACATTGAACTGTGGGGGTAATTCAGACCCGATCGCAGCAGCAAATTTGTTAGCTAATGATCAAAACCATGTGCACTGCAGGGGGGGCAGATATAAACATGTGCAGAGAGAGTTAGATTTGGGTGGGGTGTGTTCAATCTGAAATCTAAATTGCAGTGTAAAAATAAAGCAGCCAGTATTTACCCTGCACAGAAACTATATAACCCACCCAAATCTAACTCTCTCTGCACGTTATATCTACCCCCCCCCCCCCCTGCAGTGCACATGGTTTTGCCCACCTGCTAACAAATTTGCTGCTGCGATCAACTCTGAATTACCCCCTATGTGTACACACACTACACAATGGTTTAACAGCATATGCAATCATATCTTTTGCAGCAGATACCATTTTTCAAACCCTGTGCTTATACCAATTTATTCAAACGGCTTAAGACATCGGGTATTCCGCAAACGTAGGAGCAAATTAAACAAAAGGAGCAATGTGCACCTTGCTAAAACCATGCTGCACTGCAGGTTGGGCAAATTAAAAATGTGTAGCTATATGTATACGGTTGGGTGGAGCGTAAGCTTTTTTTTTTTGGTGTGTATAAAAAAAATAAAAATCTACCCAGTATTTGTTCACTACGAGAGAGAGAGAGAGAGAGAGAGAGAGAGAGAGAGAGAGAGAGAGAGAGAGAGAGAGAGAGAGAGAGAGAGAGAGAGAGAGAGAGAGAGAATGCATTTACTCTCCTTGCACTGTTTGTCCAGGAGCAAAGAGTTCCTTTTTTGCTCCCAACTCTGCATAAGCCTTACAGAGATCAATATCAATGCCTTTCTTTTAATTATAGCTGTGAGATGATCATGTAGGAAAAAATATGCTCATTTAATGGCAAGCGGAAAGTCAATTTGTCCTTTATTCCTTCACAGACTACCACAATTCAGAAACCAACAAACTGGGTGGTCCTGACCAATTTGATACCCTAGGCGAGATTCTGGTTGGTGACCCCCCCAGTGTGGGACCTTCGGCATGCGCGCACCTGAGAACATGGTCCTCAAGTCATCCTAGCGGTACATGTTTTAGAAAGGTCCATAGCTCAGCACATATAGATAAATCGACCGAGGTACTAATTAAGACACCCGTGGCCAAGCATGGATATTCTTAAAATCTGGACTGTTAGTGTTCCTTCAGGACCGCGTTTGGTAACGTCTGCCCTAGGCATCTGCATATACTGCCTATGCATAGGGCTTGCTCTACAGTAGATATTGAAGGAACCAGCTATGGAAAGCAGGACTTCAATAAATAAAGCTTACTTTTATTGCTCTTTAGTTATAATCCAGAAGTAAAAGGAAGAAGTCTCTGTCCTCAGTATCACGAAGTTAATAGGAACACATGAAGGGAAGCATATATCTTTGCAGACCTATCTGTCAAATATCACAGGAGCATATGGAAAAAAGAAGTGTCTATACAGATAAGTTAAGGACTCTACACTGTTCTCCCCAGAATATTTTGCCAGCTGGGGAAAGTGTGATACTTCTCAATAATGAATGTTAAAATCCTTATACAGGTTGAGTATCCCTTATACAAAATGCTTGGGACCAGAGGTATTTTGGATATGGGATTTTTCCGTATTTTGGAATAATTGCATACCATAATAAGATATCATGGCGATGGGACCCAAGTCTAAGCACAGAATGCATTTATGTTTCATATACACCTTATACACACAGCCTGAAGTTCATTTTAGCCAATATTTTTAATAACTTTGTGCATTAAACAGTGTGTGTACATTCACACAATTCATTTATGTTTCATATACACCTTGTACACACAGCCTGAAGGTCATTTAATACAATATTTTTAATAACTTTGTGTATTAAACAAAGTTTGTGTACACTGAGCTATCAGAAAACAAAGGTTTCACTATCTCACGCTCACTAAAAAAATTCCGTAATTCGGATATGGGATACTCAACCTGCATTGATATGAATTCTATACTAACAATTTTAAATGAAAATCACCTTTAAAGACCCTTGCACATATTGCCCACTTACTGATTGAACAGTATTATAATTGTGTCTAGCAATGCACACTTAGACACAGTCCATGTCTGCACTGTCCCCCTCTTCTGCAATTTTAAACAGTCAAAACCACGCCCTGCCTCATGAAGCCTGGACCTCATGAAGCCTGGACAGGCTTTCCTGTTATTCTGCTGGTTACAGTAACATATGTGCAGCTCTGATTTTGTCTGTCAAACCGCTGGAGTAGGACAGTGGTGGGTGGCATATAAAAGGAGTACCTGTGAAATTGATCCTGGGGAGATATAGGTAACTGTAATCCCCCACAGAGAAATGTTAGATCATGCTCCCATTCAGTCCCTGTGTCATGACTTTGTGAACAAGAAATAAATATTGGTCTTCCTGTTTCTTACAGTTACTCTCTGGGGAACCCTAATCAATATGTCATCTCTTGGTTCTTGGAAGAACGAAACAACCTTGATCCAGCAACAGGTTGGGTTCCAGGTTCAGAAGATCTATCCGTTTCACGATGGCTGGAACACTGCCTGTTTCGTTATCCTAGTTTTGTTTATCCTGACTGTGCTGTCTCTGGTCCTGCTGGCTTTCCTCTATGAAATGCTGGACTGCTGTTGCTGTGCCAAGCACAAGACCGTAAAAGACCTAGAGAATGAACCAAACCCGGTCAGAGCTCTAATGAGCAGCATGAAGAAGCGGAAAACAGAGGTGGTGTAGCATCAGAAGCGGCAAAAGATGACCGGTGAATCATTTCAGAGGACAATCCGTGAGCAGAGGTCATATCCCTTCTGCTTACTGTAGCACATTATTCTCCTTGAGACACCCATACTATACTCAACTCTTCCATGTGAACTGATTGAACATCCTCCCAAGTGGTCTTACCAATGACTATTCCTAGTTTTGTTTCAAGTTAAATGATCATAGTGAAACATAATGCATCTCCTCTGCAATTATTAAAATCCTGTTTTGACAGGATATGTTATACGGTGTGTTAAAATCTCGTTCAAAAAACCATGGGCATGATCCCTACTTATATCCAAGTACCTTGTCATAATAACAATCCAACTGCTGTGACAGAAACAAAACTAATCTACAGTTAGCAAAAGACAGCATCATTTCTGGTCTCTCAAAATAACACCTCTAAAGGTGCATACTCACTGGGTGTTGTGGAACGTGGGCTGTGGACAGTGGTTCACTCGGCTGCTAAAATAGCCCGACGGACGGCAGTGGCTAGCAATGATGCGGGAGCGTGCATCTGCGCTCACCGCCCGCCCATACACACTGGCCAAGTCTGAGCTCAAAGTAGCTCAAAACGCCAAAAGTGGGCTATTTTAAGCTCAAAATCGGCTATTGTGTATGGGCCTTAAGACTTCATAGTATTTTCTAGAATGCGGAGCATGTTTCCACATTTAAATGAGCTGGAACATCTATAAACATGAAAATTGGATACATGACCATAGTAGTAAAAAAACACAAAAAGTAAAAACAAAATAAATAAAATGTTTGCAGTGTCATTAGAAGGAAAATAAAAAATCATGCAAAGTATGAAATCGATGTAGAATAAATTGTCTGCACAATTAGAGTGATGTAAGCAGGGATATAGGGGGTAATTCTGAGTTGATCGCAGGAGCAAGTTTGTTAGCAGTTGGGCAAAACCATGTGCAGTGCAGGAGGGGCAGATATAACATGTGCAGAGAGAGTTAGATTTGGGTGGGGTGTGTTCAAACTGAAATCTAAATTGCAGTGTAAAAATAAAGCAGCCAGTATTTACCCTGCACAGAAACACTATGACCCACCCAAATCTAACTCTCTCTGCTCATGTTATATCTGCCCCCCTGCAGTGCACATGGTTTTGCCCAATTGCTAACAAACTTGCTGCTGCGACCAACTCAGAATTACCTCCATAATATTCCCAATGATTAGGTCATACATTATGAACTGTGGCCCGTGACTTGACTGCTGGCATATTTTTGACTGATTTTCAATCCATTTTTTGGTAAAAAGCATAATATATATGTTAATGTAAATGCATTTTGCTAATTAGATTGCATATAAACAAGCATCAACTCCGCTACAGATATGATTCTTTAATGGAGACCATTTTTCAAGTTGTTTAATTCCAATAAGTTTTTGCATAACAAATCTGCAAAGTACAGTGCAAAGAGCTTCTGATTAAACTAACCACTGCAATTACATGATAATGATCACATGTAAATTACAATTAGTTATTTTTTAATGTACAAAACTATTTAGTAAGTATTATTTGATGTGGTGTTTCGCAGTCCTGTAATAATCCAATAAAACATGACATTAATTGTACCGCCCCACCGAGTATGTTGACACTGTCAAAATAAAAGATGATCATGGTAAAGTATGTGAGTGTATACATATGTAGGTTTGTATATATTACTCTACTAAAATAGCTTAGATTTCAAATATTTAACAAATCTGCAATGTAATCTGTGAGTTTGTCAATGCATCACAGTGGAACACTGTAGTTTTCATTCCATAAAGCAATGACAAACTATCCAACCAAATTTCCCCAGTAACACGTCAATGTAGTGTCTAAAAATTTCAAAAGACTATATTCATGTGTTAAACAACAAGCGTCCAATGGAAGAAACAGTGAGAATGTGCACAAATGCCTCTTTTACAGGTGTACCGGCTCTTCATTAAAAATATTTATATACGATGTATGCTTTGATGAAATTAAAAGCAATTGAAAACAAAAATATTTATTATGTGGGCACAATTGTACAACATCTTACTAGACAATTTTCATTTTAAATCCCCTTGTTGTGCACTTGGACACCGTACCCTGGAACACCCCAGTCACACCATAGTGCATGTCATAATCCAATTATGAAGCTCCATCAAACACATCCACTGGTGTCTCAATAATTAGGTCCTTGAGAAATATTTAGCTTTTATTGTTCATACAGTCTAAACGCGCATACACACTTGCCGAGAAAATAAACATTGCGCTCATTTTCACCGTTCCTGAGCGACGCTGTTTACAATATTGGCCAGTGTGTATGCCGCCGACGCCGAGCGATGCAAGGCCCCATGGATCGTTAACGAACCTCACCGTCGGCCGTGCATGCATGTCAATTTGGACTGTCGTCCAAAAACTGCTTGCACGGACCGGCTGCGGCGTGACGTCACTGAGCGATATGGTCGTCTTATTGCTCAATGTGTACGCACTGCAGTCAACCGCCCCGGCCCGGGAGGGGAAACATTAGGCGACGTCGCTCATAGAGCACATCGCCTAGTGTGTACCCACCTGTAGAATTGCCCAAGAGCCGTGTTTACTACATTACTACAAATAGGTAGTCTTCTATCTAAGTGGAAGATTTCCATGCACCACACAAACTCTAGCAATCCACACAAAACCATATGACAGGCAAGCTGATGTGGTAGCTATAAAGGCCTGTGGGGCAGATTTATTAAACCTGGAGAAGTGATAAAGTGGAAGGTGATAAAGCACCAGCCAGTCAGCTCCTAACTGTCATTTTTCAAACCCAGCCTGTGACATGGAAGTTAGGAGCTGATTGGCCGCTACTTTATCACCTTCCACTTTATCACTTCACCAGGTTTAATAAATCTGCCCCTGTGTCAGATAAGGAAAGGCCATTCGGTTTTGGTGCATTCAGACAGACAATGGGGAATAAACTCTCACATGATGCTGCAGTGTCGGTAGAGTACAACAGAGGAACAAAATGAAATGAATTACTAGCTTGTGCGAGAACTGAAGACCTGCTGAAAATAGATGGCAACTGATTATCTAGTACATCTAAAGGTCCATACACACTTGCCGATAAAATGAGCGACGTCGCTCATTTTCCCCCTCCTTGAGCGACGTCGCTCATTTTATCGTCAAGTGTGTATGCCGCCAGCGACGACCGATGCGCGGCCCCGCGGGTCGGCAACGATCGTCGCTGTCGGTAGGGCATGCATGAAGGATGTGGACTGTCGTCCACGACCTTCATGCAGGGCTGGCGGGGGCGTGACGTTACTGAGCGATATGAGCGGTCATATCGCTCAGTGCGTACAGGCGGCCACCGACCGGCCGGCCCGGGAGGGTGAAACATTAGACGATGTCGCTCACAGAGCGACATCGTCTAATATGTATGGGCCTTAAGTCTAGACAGTGCATGAGTGCAGATCTGTTTCAAAGCGGCATATATTTATTTTGAAGAAAGCAAAATGAGAAGAAAAAGCATGAACATGCAGGTGTGGCAGTTTGGTGAAAACGGAGTACTACAGAAGTGAGGTCAATAAGTGTAAGGTCTTCTTGCCCCTTTGTGCCATACAAATCAATCTTACAGTGTTTAAAGTCTGTGGTTTTCAGCTGGTAGGTTTATAGTTATTTATAATCTGCTTAAATATGACACAAGGATGTAATGGTGGCTCTTCTGGATTCTGCTAAGAAAAGGGCAACCGTTAAGTGAAAGTGTGGGCACTAGGGCACATACAATATCATGGCTGTAAGGTTCAGTTAATGAAAAACACGGCTATGAAAAAAATTAGGATCCCAATTCCCTGTCCTATGTTCTAGTGCAGGCATGTCCAAACTGTGGCCCTCCAACTGTGGAGAAACTGCACATCCCAACATGCCCTGACACAGCTTTAGCATTCTCTGGCAGCAAAACTGTGTTTGGGCATGCTGGGATATGTAGTTTTACAACAGCTGGAGGGCCGCAGTTTGGACATGCCTGTTCTAGTGAGTATCAACCCAGAGACTGTACACTGGAACCTTGTGGTTGTTACGAGAGGCCATGAGGTCAACATCTGGGAGACCCCACTTGTCTACGAGAAGTTGAAAGAAGGGAACATTCTCCCGCATGAACATCCTGGCGACTGAGGAAATCCGCCTTACCAGTTGAGGGTACCTGGAATGTAGATGGAAGAGATGGCCGGAAGGTGATGTTCTGCCAACCTGAGAATGCAAACCACTTCTTGAATTGCCATCTGGCTGCGAGTGCCGCCCTAATGATTGAGATAAGCCACTGCAGTGATATTGTCAGACTGAACTTAAACAGGTCTGCCTTGAAGAGCAGTTTGCGCCAAAGTTAAGGTTTTGTATACAGCTCTCAGTTCTAGGTCATTGATCGAGAGAAGGCACTCTGATAGCATCCAACGCCCCTGAAACGAGTGCTGTTCTGTTACTGTGCACCAACCCATGGGAGCTGGCGAAGGAGAGAAGTACCCAGTACGGAATCCAAAAGGGCCGACCTTTGTCCAGGTGGGCCGTGTGGAGTCCCCAAGTGAGGGACAAGCAGACCTCCGGAGTGAGAATCAATAGCGGAGATCTGATTAAATGAGGTTGGACGTTCCATCTGAGCAGTATCAGTTGTAGTAGAGGACGAGAATGGAACTGAGCGCACTCTACCGTGTCGAAGGTAGAGACCATCATTCCGAGAACCTGCATGGACAAGTGAATGGACACTCGGCGTGACTGAAGGAGCGGACGAACCCTGTTCTGCAGCTTGTAGATTTTTTCTGCTGGCAGAAAGGGACGCAGACTGGCCGAGTCCAATAGGGCTCCCAAATGTAACATCCGCTGTGATAGTATGAGGAAGGGCTTTTTCCATGAGCCAACCGTGTGCCTGAAGGAAGGTCATCGTGTGTTGAAGATGTCTGAGCAAGATTTTTTTTTTTTTAAAGTAGTCAGCAGTAGTAAGTCGTCCAGATAGGGAAGTAGTCTGACTCAGACAACGTAGCCGTGCTGCCATGACTGCCATAACTTTGGTGAAAATTATGGGTGCCGTAGACCGTACAAACAGCAGTGCCCGGAACGGATAATGTTGACTGCCAATAGCAAAATGTAGGCATTGCTGATGTGAGGGAGCAATAGGGATATGCAGATAGGCATCCTGTATATCCAGGGATACCATAAAGTCCCCTGGTTCCATGGCAAGGACTATTTAGAGATTTGAGGTTGAGGATGGGTCTGTGTGATCAGTTTGGCTAGGGCACTAGAAACATGGAGAAATAATAGCCCAGACTTTGTGGAAACAGAGGAACTAGAATGATCACTGCTGACTGCATGAGTGATTGTACAACATGCTGTAGAATTAGCACCTTTTGTGGTTCTGGGGGCAGACTTATGCAAACGAACCATGGGGATGGGCATTTCATGAATGAGACGGCATACCCGCTAGAGACCAATTCTTGCACCCAGGTGTCTGAAATGCTTAGAATCCAGACATGCGCGAAGTGAAGAAAACGGCCTCCCACTCTGGGGTCCCCCAAAGGGAGGCCCACCCCTTCAGGCTGCGGGCTTGTCAGGTTTTGCACGAGGTTGACATACAGTCCAGGGTTGCTTGGCCCTGGGCTAAGCTTTAGTGGCGGGAGCTTGTCTGGGAAAAGCCAGACCCTTTGCTTTTCCTTGAGGGCAAAAAGGTACGAAAAATTAGAACTCTGAACACACGGAATTGGTGTGGACGGAAGAAAGGCAGTCTTGGCTGCAGCTAGTGCAGTGACAATTTTGTTTAATTCTTCCACAAACACTTCACCAATGAAGGGTAGACATTCTAGAGTTTTCTTGGAATCAAGGTCAGCCTTCCATAAACGGAGCCAGAGAATGCAATGTGCTAGTACAGAGGTGCTAAACGCCATAGCTGCCAATACTCTTGCATCAGATGAGGCTTCACGTATGCAAGCAGAATAAAGGATGTATATCAGAATGAGGGAATTCAGACTTGGCAATCTTTTGTCTCTTAAAAACATCTGGCTCAGGCTCATCCTCAGTGAGTTGAAGGATGTAAATGATGGCAAGTCCCTTATAAGCGCAATAGATAACAGCCTAGTCAGAAAAGTATAAAGGGAATCCTTCTCAAATGACACCCAACAAGCATACAATTTTAAAACAGGTTCTTATATTTTCTAGGACAGCGCTAAATAAATGAACACGTCCCTTTAATACTCTTGGCACTCAACAGAAGTATTCCATGTGTAGCATTGGATCCAGCATATTCCTCCTCTTCCGTGAATCAAATTGCCAGGATGATACAGAAAATAAGAACTGGCATAAGTCAGTTCTCAAAAGCATGGAATGTTATATCACCAGTGGGCAGTCCGGTTCAACCTCCTGGGTCTCTGCTCTTCCCGGTAAGTATATGCCTCTGGTACTGGAGGCTGGCCTCCAACCAACGCGTTTCAACCACTTTCTGTGGTCTTTTTCAAGGTATTGAGTCTCGTAGTCAGTAGAGGATGCTGGGGTCCACATTAGTACCATGGGGTATAGACGGGTCCACTAGGAGCCATTGGCACTTTAAGAGTTTGAGAGTGTGGGCTGGCTTCTCCCTCTATGCCCCTCCTACCAGACTCAGTCTAGAAACTGTGCCCGAAGAGACGGACATCTTCGAGAGAAGGATTTTTACACAGATAGTAGCAAGATTCACACCAGCTCACACACAAGGCAACCAAGCTAACTAGCTTGAAACATCAGCAACGCCTGAACAATATTACTTACTAAGTAACAAAACAGTACTTAACCAAGAACTAAGCAGTACTGAACTAAGTAACCACTGCAGGATAACGAAGCGCTGGGCGGGCACCCAGCATCCTCTACGGACTACGAGAAAAGGATTTACCGGCAGGTAATTAAAATCCTATTTTCTCTTACATCCTAGAGCATAGGTTCTCAAACTCGGTCCTCGGGACCCCACACAGTACATGTTTTGCAGGTAACCCAGCAGGTGCACATGTGAATTAATTACTCACTGACACATTTTAAAAGATCCGCAGGTGGAACTAATTATCTCACTTGCGATTCTGTGAGGTTACCTGCAAAACATGCACTGTGTGGGGTCCTGAGGACCGAGTTTGAGAACCACTGTCCTAGAGGATGCTGGGGTCCACATTAGTACCATTTTGCGATCAGCCGGCTCCTTTAAAGCGGTAGCTCCTGGGACAGGTAAAACCACCTTTTGAGAGAGTCTGGATACAGACGCATCCACTATGGGTGGGTTTTCCCAATTTTTTCTATCCTCCTCAGGGAAGGGGAAAGCAACCAGAACTCTTCTAGGGATCTGGAATTTTTTCTCCGGGTTTTCCCATGCCTTTTCAAATATAGCATTTAATTCTTTGGACGCAGGGAAGGTTAGTGAGGCTTTCTTATTGTCAGTGAAGTAAGCCTCCTCAACCTGCTCAGGTGTTGTATCAGCAATATTCAACACATCCCTGATAGCCTCTATCATCAACTGCACCCCTTTAGCAAGAGATGCTCCCCCCCTGAGCACATCCCCATCACCGTCTGCCGTGTCAGAATCGGTATCCGTGTCATCTTGCATAATCTGGGCAAGAGCACGTTTGTGGGAATCTACAGAGGTGGGCATTGAGGTAGAAGATTCATTCTGTGCAACCCCAGTAGAAATTTGAGAAATCATAGATTTGATAGCTGATACCAGCAAGGGAGCCTGAATGGTTATCTGCGCTAAAACAGTGCAATCCTGATTACATGGAATGAGATCATCCTGAGAGGACATATCCTCTGCAGCATATAACACAGAGTCCCTGGACATAGCTAAATGGAGACCCCAAACACTCCACACACAAACACACAGGGGAGGCTAGACAGAGTTTCACCCCCAAGAATGGCAAGAGAGACACAGAGATTGGAGCCAACCCACACACAGCGCTTTCATAGGGAGACCCCAACCTGCGCTGACTGTGCACCTTAATAGGTTACACAGTCTTTACACAGCCTCCCCCCCCCCACCCTTCTACAACCCCATAGTACCGTAAGAGATAGCTGGGGTTGCCCTGGAGGGACTGCTCTTCACCGACAGCATTACTGCAGGCAGGAAAATGGCGCTGGAAAATGGCGCTGAACGCTGCTGGGTCCACTCTGAGGAGAAGGTCCGCCCCCTTAATGGTGCCGTCTTCCCGCTCTTCAGGAGATTATACTGGCCTGAGGTTTCATACTGGCAGCGATCCTGGGACCCTGACAGGCTTTCGAGGTCAGTGTAGGGTGTAGGCGCCGGCTCAGGGCGCCCCTAACAGCGCCGTACTATGTACCGCTGAGCCACGGAGCGCAGTTAGTACTGCGCTCCATACCCTATTGCCGCCATCTTCACACCGGCTCCCCGCTTGCTAGGGAAGGGGGGGGGTGACTGACTCGCCAGTGATCTTCTGGCTCTGTAAGGGTGTAATGGCATGCTGCCGGGGGGGTAACGTTCGATCCCCTCAAGAGCTCAGTGTCCTATCAGCGGAGATAGTGGCTCAGACTCCGCAGGGCGGACACTACTCCCCCCATTAGTCCCACGAGGCAGGGCCCCCCATTAGTCCCACGAGGCAGGGAGGCTGTTGCCAGCAGCCTCTCTGTAAAATAAAAAACTCTAAAATAAACTTTTTCCAGAGAGCTCCCGTAGCTGTGACCGGCTACTCCGGGCACATTTTCTAAACGGAGTCTGGTAGGAGGGGCATAGAGGGAGGAGCCAGCCCACACTCTCAAACTCTTAAAGTGCCAATCGCTCCTAGTGGACCCGTCTATACCCCATGGCACTAATGTAAACTCCAGCATCCTCTAGGACGTAAGAGAAATATTTCTTTCTTATTTTAATTTTGGATGGAAGATGTAGAGACGGGTAATCTAGAATTCTACAAATATACAAATTACAAAATTAGTTCACTTTGATTTATTCCAAATTATTAACCAATATAAACCAAAAAATTATGACCCAGACTCTCCATTACAGTATCTCCAAGAAGCACAGATTTTGTAGAATTTTGGACCTACAGTTTTAGATGAAACACCTAAATATGTACTGAAGACTTTTCAGGATAGTTACTAACTAGAAAACTATTTTTTTTTTCTCTAACTAGAAAGCACTGCAAATAATGGCACTTGTATGGAAGCTCCATAATGCAACATAAATTAGATAAGCAAAAATTACCATTTGGAAATAATAAAACAAACAAGATCACCAGTATATTGTGCTGCTCCATGTTTTTTCCCCCACAGTGAATGCATGGATAACTAATTCAAGGATAGTAATGAGGATTCCCTTGTGAATACCACTTGCTATCTTCACTGATTCCACTGCCATGCATATTTGTAAATTTAAATGAAAAATGTCCAAAAAGCCAGCACTTTATCAGTAGATATCAGTATGGCCTGATGAATGATTTCAGAAATGCACAATGCAAAAAGCGCTACTATTGCCTAAGAAAGAACAAGCAATTGAGAAGGTAAATTCAAGATCCCCAAGAAGTGAATTACATGCCTTTGCAATGTATACTCTACCTCAGCCACTATTTTATTTAAGTCCTCTCCAAACAGGATATCTGTCCCTTAAAAGGGAGTACCTCCAGGGTTTTTCTAGAATCCAGATCCACAGACCAGGATCTCAGCCACAATATCCGACAAGTCAAGACTGACGTAGTATAAGCCCTGGCTGCCAGAACACCGGCATCAGAAGCCGCCTCTTTAATATAGTGAGAAGCTGTGACAATATATGACAAGCATTGTCTAGCATGGTCAGAAGAGATTTCAGCTTCCAACTCTTGAGCCCACGCTTCAATAACTTCTGCAGCCCATGTAGCTGCAATGGTGGGCCTTTGCGCAGCACCCGTGAGGATGTAAATCACTTTCAGACAACCCTCCACACGTTTATCCGTAGACTCTTTCAGAGATGTGACAGTAGTGACAGGTAGAGCTGAGGAAACCACCATCCTTGCCACATGCGAGTCCACTGGAGGAGGTGTCTCCCAATTTTTAGACAGTTCTGGTGCGAGGGGATAGCGAGCAAGCAGCTTCTTGTGAGGCACGAACTTCTTACCTGGATTTTACCAGGGTTCCTGACGTATATCAACCAGTTGATCAGAATGAGGTAAAACTTGTTTAACCACCTTCTGACGCTTGAACCTATCTGGCTTCTTAGGAGGAACGGATGGCTCGGGATCATCCGTAATCTGCAGAATCAACTTTATAGCCTCCAATAGATCAGGAACATCCACTTGTGAACTGTGATCCCCATCAGTATTATCAGTGACAGAATCTGTGGGGTCAGTAAGCGCTGTCCTCATCAGACGAGGTGTCCGTGACAGCAGTGGATTGTGAGGAAGTAATAGCCCGATTAGAGGACCCTTTGGTCTTAGGCGAGCGAGGGTCAGACTTTTTAGTAGTCAGCGACTGGTTCAATTTCTTCAACTGAGCGGACATGTTATCTGCCCACGGCGGATTAACCGTGGGGACCATATACGGTTGAACCAGCATAGGAGGTCCCATAAGGGGCGTTAGTTTAGTAACTAGCGTATTCAGTAGTGTGGAGAAGGTAGCCCATGGCGGGTCATTCTGGACCCCCACTGCAATCGTCCCACTGGGGGGCAAGGAACCCCCAGAACCAGAGCCCTCAGCTGCTATATTTTCCTCAAAAGTATCTGCGGCTTCAGCACCACTCATAGTGTGTTCAGCCCCAGAACCGTTACCCTCATAAGTACATGTTCTAATTTGCAGTATAAGGTAACACAGTACAATTTATCAGCAGCACAATACCTGACCCAAACCCCTGCGCAGTGTAGTCAACACAAAACAGGGATTCTGGAGAGATATGGTGACTAATATCACAGAGAAAAATACAATGAAGTATATCTTGTGAATATCCTAGATCACAATAAACCTGACGCACCTAGCCCCCACAGGTTATAGAATATAGGGTTAGCAAGCTGAGTGAGAGACACGAAATGGAAGTCACCCAGCAGGCCAATGCACACACATATAAGTCACAGTTTGTACAATGCAGACGTTATGACAAGCAATAATACTGCACTGGACTAGCTTATATCTAGCTATGTAATCAATAGATATAACACTGCACAGTAAAGACTGGATGTATATCACAGGGTGAATGTACCAAAAAAAACCCTGACCAAATGCACTCTTTCTTAACTATCACTGTCTAAACGACATGTAGAATACTTAAGTGTCTTGTAAAAGGCACAGCGCTGACTGTCAGGCGGCTTTACAAAGAAGGATTTGCCCAAGCAGTCCCAGGAACAGTGTAGCTGAGTGTAATGGCGCCCAAACACTGACTGGGAGTGAGGGAGAGAGAGATATGCAGCTCCAGGGCGGGAACATTTACTGTAAATGGCGCCCTGGGGCTGGGGGAGGGGCTACAGGTCAAAGCCCTTTCCCCCGCTGCTGGACATAACCACCGGTACTATGGGCTTATAGAAAACGGTTTATAAGAGAAACCGACCTGTACCCACGGCCTGGTGGCCTAGTGGGGTCGCCTATACTATCAGTGTCCACGCCAGCGCGCGCGGCCCGCCTCCCACGTCGGATCGCGATAAAGAGCGGGTCCCGCGAACGGGACCCACTTACCACCTCCCGAAGCGCGGACACGCGATCCTGGAGAGCCCCAGCCGTGTGTGTCTAACATGAAGAAAACCGGAGCCTCCTGCTGTAGTTACTGGCAACCAAGACACGGGAGTGTACAGCGCCGGTGGGGAGTGATGGAGCTGCAGCAGAGAATGTCTCCTGACATCTAAACTCTGCTGCAGCCCTTGTAGTCTTCACTTTTCTTCAGAAAAAAGCTCTTCTTAGGGCTGCCAGGAGCAGCCCCTCTGTTAAGTGCCTGCTATCTGCAGCATCAACTACAAAACTGAGCTCCTGTGCAGGAAGGCGGGGTTATAGAGGAGGCGGCGCTATGCATCTTGGGAACAGTCAAAGCTTTTGAGCTTGTTGGTGCTTCGGATCAAGATCCTACTCTACACCCCCCAATGTCTATCCTTGTGGAGCCCAGTGTACCCGGCAGCAGAAACTGGGGTTCCATTTAGTACCATGGGGTATAGACAGGTCCACTAGGAGCCATGGGCACTTTAATAATTTGATAGTGTTGGCTGGCTCCACCCTCTATGCCCTTCCTACCAGACTCAGTCTAGGAAACTGTGCCCGAGGAGACGGACATACTTTGAGAGAAGGATAGGTAAGCATAGTGGTGAGATTCCGAACCAGCCCACACAAACAAGAGGAAAGCCATGCTAACCAAACTTGAAACAGGAACATCAACAGCTGAACCAATAACAATACTTAACCAAGTAACATTGCAGGAAGAACGAAGTACTGGGCGTGCGCCCAGTATCCGCAAAAAAACTCCTTATCAAGAAGAACAGGCGCTCAATAATAGCTGCTGCACCAAGCAGCTGCCAGGAAACCAGGAAAGTCACTAATGAAGATATACAAAAAAAATGGAAGAATAGGCAGAGCTGCAAATGAAGTGATTGGAATAAACCGTAATAAACTTTATACCAATATATTAAAAAACCAATAAAACCTGTTTGAGATATTTCTTATTCTCTCCTCAGAATTGAGTAATAATAAAATACATCTACCTTATTCAGTTCATACACATCTGCGCCCAGTATCCTCTACGGACTACGAGAAAAGGATTTACCGATAGGTAATTCAAATCCTATATTCTCTTACGTCCAAGAGGATACTGGGGTTCCATTTGGTACCATGGGGAAGTACCAATGCTCCTAAACCGGGTGGGAGAGTGCTGAGGTTCCTGCAGAACTGATTGACCAAACTGAAGGTCCTCAGAGGCCAAAGGATCAAACTTGTAAAACTTAGCAAACGTGTTCGAACCTGACCAAGTAGCTGCTCGGCAGAGCAGTAAAAGCAGAGACACCCTGGGCAGCCGCCCCTAGCTCCGACACACGTCTCACTGAAACCAAGGCCAACAGTGTGACTGTCTTCCACATAAGATACTTAACATCTACCTCCTGTAACGGTTCAAACCAGTCCAACTGAAGTAACTGCAACACCAAATTGAGATCCCAAGGTGCCGTAGGAGGCACAAAGGGAGGTTGGATGTGCAAAACACCTTTCAAGAACGTCTGCACCTCAGGGAGAGTAGCCAATTGTTTCTGAAAGAAAATGGACAAGGCCGAAATCTGGACTTTTATTGAGCCCAGATGTAGGCCCACATCCACACCCAACTGCAGAAAAAGCAGGAGACGTCACAGATGAAATTCCACTGCAGAATATTTTCAGAGACGTATTTCTTCAAATACGGTGGTAATGCTTAGATGTTACCCGCTTCCTGGATTGGATCATAGTCGGGATAATTTGTCAGGGATGCCTCTCCTGGCAGGAATCAGCCGCTCAACTTCCATGCCGTCAAACATAGCCGTGGTAAGTCTTGATAGCCTAACGGGTCCTGTTGCAGAAGATCCTCGCGAAGAGGTAGAGGCCACGGATTTTCGAGGAGCATCTCCAGGAGGTCCGCATACCAGGCACTTCTTGGCCAATCCGGAGCAATGAGAATTGCTTGAACTTTTCCCTTTTTATTCTTTTCAGAATTCTTGGATCAGACTAAACACGTACACCATCTGATATACCATGGAGTCGTCAGAGTGTCCACTGACACTGCCAGTGGGTCTCTCGACCTGGAACAATACCGCCTGAGCTTCTTGTTGAGATGAGAGGCAATCATGTCGATCTGTGGATATCCCTATCGACTTGTCAAGCACCGGAACACCTCCGGGTGAAGGCTCCACTCCCCCGGGTGCAGGTCGTGTCTGCTGAGGAAGTCTGCTTCCCAGTTGCTCACTCCCGGAATGAAGACCGCCGGCAACGCCGCAGCGTGTTTTTCTGCCCAGAGGAGAATTCTTGACACCTCTAACATTGCTGCTCTGCTTTTCGTTCCGCCCTGTCGGTTTATGTACGTTACTGCCGTCACATTGTCCGACTGGACCTGAATGGCCCGATCTTGAAGAAGATATGAGGCCTGCAGAAGGGCGTTGTATATAGCCCTGAGTTCCAGAATGTTGATTGGAAGGACGACTTCCTGACTTGACCATCTTCCTTGAAACTGCAAACCCTGGGTGACTCCAGTATCATTTCCAGAAATAGGAGCCTCCAAGTTGGCTCTAAGTGAGATTTCGGAAGATTCAGAATCCAGCCGTGATCCAGGAGTAGTTGAGTTGTGTGCCGTGGAGAGACCAAACATTAGGGCCTGGAACTGGTAGTGACAGTCCTGCAGTGCAAACCGTAGATAAGCCTGGTGAGGCGACCAGATCGGACTGTGAAGGTACGCATCCTTGATATCCAGAGACACTAGGAATTCCCCCTCCTCCAAACCTGAGATCACCGCTCTCAGAGACTCCATCTTGAACACTCGTAAGTACGAGTTCAATGATTTTAGATTCAGAATTGGCCTTAATGAACCGCGCGGTTTCGATACTACAAACAAGTTGGAATAATACCCCTTGGAGATGCGGTGGAACTGGAACAATGACCGGAGTTTGTACCAGTTTTTGAATGGCATCCTGTAAGGTTATACTTGCCTCCTGTGAAACTGGTAAGCCTGATTTGAAGAATCTGCAAGGTGGGAGTTTCTCAAACTCCAGTCTGTAACCCTGTGAAATAAGATCTATGACAAAGGGATCCTGGCATGATGTTGTCCAGATGTGACTGAAATTTTTTAGTCCGGCTCCTACCTGCCAGTATTCTAGACATCGCGTTCCACAGTCATGCAGAAGGCTTTGCGGAAGCAGAGCTGGAGCTCTGTTCCTGAGAACCGGCAGTTGCTGGTTTACCTCTAGCGCCTCTGTTGGCTGTAGAGGATCCTCTGCCTTTACCCTTAAACTTGGCAGTCCGAAAGGACTGTAGAGTAGGTCCTGAGTAGGTCTTCCTAGTTGGGAGAGCTGCAGAAGGAAGATATGTAGACTTACCCGCAGTAGCTTTGGAGATCCATTTGTCTAGTTTGTCTCCAAATAAGGCCTATCCTGTGAAGGGTAGGACTTCAACGCCTTTCCTGGAGTCCACTAGCGTAACCATAAGCCGCTGCGTGCAGACACATAAGCAAACACACTTCTTTTATGGCTTCCACCATAAAGTTTGCAGAGTCCTGTATACGTTGCAGGAGTAAAACAATCTCTCCCCTAGATAAGGAATCCAACCCCTCAATTAGGTTATCTGACCATCTAGCAAAGGCTTTAGTAATCCACGCACATGCTATAGTGGGTCTTTGGGCCACCCCAGCAGCCGTGTACAAGGATTTGAGAGTAGTCTCAATCTTGCGATCAGCAGTGTCTTTCAGGAAGGCTGCACCAGGAACAGGCAACACAATTTTCCGTGACAGCCTGGATACTGATGCATCCACTATCAGTGGACTTTTCAATTTTTTCCTATCATCCGGAAGAAAAGGAAGAGGAGATTAACCTTTTAGGGATCTGAAATTTCTTATCAAGATTAACCCATGGTTCTTCAAACAGGGTATTCAATTCCTTTGACACAGGAAAAGTGACTGAGAATTTATTTCTTTTTTTACATTAAAATAAGATTCCTCACACTCCTCTGCCACTTTATAAGGAATTTGCAGAACGTCTCTGATAACTTCTATAAGAGCCTCTATTCCATGTGGCAGAGCAGCGTCTCCACCCCCCCCCCCCCTTCTGAACCAACCTCCCCCTCCTCTATGTCTGACCTGTCAGTGTCAGACTGCAGGATATGGGCCAGAGTTCGCTTTTGTGGACAAATGGCAAGGGACTGAGACGCTTGTTTGGGGACTGAGCCTCTGTTCATAATCTCATCCACAGACCGTCTTAAGTATTGCGTCTCTCTCTCTCATTGCAGGACAATTTATTAGAAATATGGGAAATCATTCCTTTGAGGGAATCCAGCCATGCTGGGTCAGCCCCGCTACCCTGAGAAGGTGCACTACACCGAGTGCATAGTAGTGAGCTCCCTGGGGAAGAGGAACACTCTGCCGTACATGAAACACACTCTTTGCCTGACATTGTAAATGTGACAGCACACACACACAGGAAAGGTTAAAAGCACAATTAACCCACAAAGAGCCCTTCCAGGGAGACACAGAGGTATTTGGTGCCAGCACACCGTGCCCTTATTGCTAATGCCAAGCTTAGCTGGGTCGCAGACTAAGTACTTAGTACACTAATAATCGCTCCCACCCTGCTATGACCCCCTGGTACCGCTGAGGTAATCTGGAGTCACACCAGAGGAGCTGCGCATCCCTGTCAGTCAGCGTCTGTGTCCACTGCAGAGAGAAAATGGTGCTGGTGAGCTGCTGGATCCGCTCATAGTGAAGCCCCGTGCCTTCAATGGTGCGCGGTCTTCCCGCTTTTTTTATACTGGCTGAGGTAATCTGTGCTTAAAATGGAGACAGAACCATTTTAAGGCTTTGTTTGTACTGTGTGGGTACTGTGTACAGTGTACTGAGATGCAGTTGTGTACCGAGTCTGGAGATGCAATCCTCCCCGGTTAGAAGCCGTGCGTCTCCGTACTGCCCCCCTTCCAAGTCCCACAAAGCAGGCAGGCTGGAGTCCCGCCTGAAAATAACAAACAGAAAAATAAATGCAGAAAACTCTTCAAGAGCTTTCCTAAGCGTGACCAGCTCCTCCGGGCACATTTTCTAAACTAAGTCTGGTAGGAGGGGCATAGAGGGAGGAGCCAGCCCGTACAATCAAATTCTTAAAGTGCCCATGGCTCCTAGTGGACCCATCTAAACCCCATGTAACTAAATGGAACCCCAGTATCCTCTAGGACGTAAGAGAAAAAGTTTTATTGAGATTTTGCTAATTTTTTAAAAACAAAAAACTAAGAAATCACATGTCCACTGATCATCCTTGAGATGTTCCTACAGCTTAATTGGAGTTCGCCTGTAGAAAATTCAGTTGATTGGACATGATTTGGAAAGGCACATGTCAGTCTATATAAGGTCCCACACTTGACAGTGCATGTCTGAGCACAAACCAAGCATGAAGTCAAATGAATTGTCTGTAGACTTCCAAGACAGGATTGTCTCGAGGCACAAATCTGGGGAAGGGTACAGAATAATATCTACCGCTTTGAAGGTCCCAATGAGCACAGTGGCCTCCATCATCGTAAATGGAAGTTCGAAACCACCAGGACTCTTCCTGGAGCTGGCCGGCCGTCTAAACTGAGGTATCAGGGGAGAAGGGCCCTAGTCAGGGAGGTGACCAAGAACCCGATGGTCACTCTGTCAGAGATACAGCATTCTTCTGTGGAGGGAGAACCTTCCAGAAGGACAACCATCTCTGCAGCAATCCACCAGTGAGGCCTGTATGGTAGAGTGACCAGACGGAAGCCACTCCTTAGTAAAAAGCACATGGCAGCCCACCTGGAGTTTTCCAAAATGCACCTGAAGGACTCTCAGATCATGACAAACAAAATACTCTGGTCTGATGAGACAAAGATTGAACTCTTTGGCGTGAATGCCAGGCATCATGTTTGGAGGAAACCAGGCACCGCTCATCACCAGGCAAATACTATCCCTACAGTGAAGCATGGTGGTGGCAGCATCATGCTGTGGGGATGTTTTTCAGCGGCAGGAACTGGGAGACTAGTCAGGGTAGAGGGAAAGATGAATGCAGCAATGTGCAGAGACATCCTGGATGAAAACCTGCTCCAGATTGCTCTTGACCTCAGACTGGGGCAACGGTTCATCTTTCAGCAGGCACACAGCCAAAATATCAAAGGAGTGGCTTCAGGACAACTCAATGTCCTTGACTGGCCCAGCCAGAGCCCAGACTTGAATCCGATTGAATATCTCTGGAGAGATCTGAAAATGGCTGTGCACCGACACTTCACATCCAACCTGATGGAGCTTGAGAGATGCTGCAAAGAGGAATGGGCAAAATTGCCCAAAGATAGGTGTGCCAAGCTTGTGGCATCATGGTCAAAAAGACTTGAGGCTGTAATTGCTGCCAAAGATGCATCAACAAAGTATTAAGGCTGTGAATACTTATGTACATGTGATTTCTTAATTTTTTAATTTTAATAAATTAGCAAAAACCTCAAAAACACTTTTTTTCACGTTGGGGTATTGTGTGTAGAATTTTGAGGGATAAAAATCAATTTATTCCAGTTTGGAATAAGGCTGTAACATAACAAAATGTGGAAAAAGTGAAGCGCTGTGAATACTTTCCGGATGCACTGTAAAGAGATAGGCAAGTGAGGTTCAGATATATGCAAGTATGACATACAATGGTGGACATTTCTGGAAACTGTACCAAAGGTGCGTGGTGTTAGCTTCTATTTTTTAAATTGTACTGCAAAACATGTACAAGAAGGCTGATTGGCTGCATGTTATATAGTTAACTGAACCAGAAATTTCCACCAATATGCACTGTACAGTAATTATGATTAGCCTTGTCAGAGATTGCCTGCCTTACACATTTTGTACACATACTCCTTTTATGCCTTCACCACAATCAACTAGGATATAAAAACAGTATAATCAATCTAAATGGACCAATAATCAAGCGCTACTCTACTAAGCCCTTCATATGGGATAGGAATTAGAACGATCTCCAATGTTGAGTGTATTATACAGACAACCTATCCCCCATGTAGCATGTCCTCTTTTGTTAGGTACAGGCCTGGTCAACCAGAATGGTCACAGGGGGTCATTCCGAGTTGATCGCTCGCTAGCTAGATACTTTTAGCAGCCGTGCAGACGCATAGTCGCCGCCCACGGGGGAGTGTATTTTCGCTTTGCAAGTGTGCGAACGCCTTTGCAGCAGAGCGCAGCAAAAACATTTTGTGCAGTTTCAGAGTAGCTCTGGACTTACTCAGCCCTTGCGATCACTTCAGTCTTTTTGGTGCCAGAATTGACGTCAGGCACCCACCCTGCAAACGCCCAAACACTCCCAGAAAATAGGATTTTGGTTACCTACCGGTAAATCCTTTTCTCGTAGTCCGTAGAGGATGCTGGGGTCCACATTAGTACCATGGGGTATAGATGGGTCCACTAGGAGCCATTGGCACTTTAAGAGTTTGAGAGTGTGGGCTGGCTCCTCCCTCTATGCCCCTCCTACCAGACTCAGTCTAGAAACTGTGCCCGAGGAGACGGACATCTTCGAGAGAAGGATTAAACACAGATAGTGCAACGGTTTAGATGCGGACACGCAGGTCCGTATTGAGAAGCTCTTTGAAAATACTTCTTGGGTTCTTCATAAACGTTTAGATGCTAGCTGGTGTTATTTTTATGCTTTGATGATATGATGTTGACGAGTCCATGGATTTCATATACCCTGTGCGCCTCACACGACTACGGAGCGAAATGTCTTGTCTCGTCTCCCCCCCTCCCTTATATGTTCCCCTTTATTATTTTCTGATTCTCGTTCTTAATATTTTTCTACTAATATTGTGTCTTCATTGTGTGCAAAGTTATATTTGACACGTTAAATCCCCTCTCGAGGGCAAAGAGATGTGTGTTCGAATTGCCATTGTATGTAACTTTATACTTTTTGAAACTAATAAAGTTGTTTTACAAAAAAAAACAAAAAACACAGATAGTGGCGAGATTCACACCAGCTCACACATACAAGGCACATCAAGCTAACGAGCTTGAAAAATTCAGCAACTACTGAAACATTACTTCCCAAGTAACAATGCAGTACATAACTAAACAAAGTTGTACTGAACCAGATAACAGTTGCAGGAAAACCAAGCACTGGGCGGGCGCCCAGCATCCTCTACGGACTACGAGAAAAGGATTTACCGGTAGGTAACCAAAATCCTATTTTCGCTTACGTCTTAGAGGATTCTGGGGTCCACATTAGTACCATGGGGATGTACCAAAGCTCCCGTAACGGGAGGGAGAGCGCGGAGGCTCCTGAAGAACTTATTGACTGAACTTCAGATCATCAGAGGCCAAAGTATCGAACTTTTAGAACTCAGCAAATGTGTTCGACCCAGACCAATTGCCGCTCGGCAAAGCTGTAACGCCGAGACACCCCGGGCAGCCGCTCAGGAAGAACCTACCTTACGAGTAGAGTGGGCCTTAACAGATTTTGGACCCGGCAATCCTGCCGTAGAATAAGCATGCTGGATATTGAACCTAATCCAGTGAGATATAGTCTGCTTTGAAACAGGACACCCAAATTTCTTGGGATCACACAGGACAAACAAAGAATCTGATTTCCTGTGACGAGCAGTCCTCTTCACATAGGATTCTCAAAGCCCTCACAACATCCAAGGACTTTGATAAAATTGAGGAGTCAGTAGCCACTGGCACCACAATAGGTTGGTTGATATGAAATGCCGACACAACCTTTGGAAGAAACTGCTGACATGTCCTGAGCTCAGCTCTATCTTCATGGAATATCAAGTAGGGGCTTTTACAGGACAAAGCCCCCAATTCTGACACACGTCTAGCAGAAGCTAAGGCCAACAACGTGACAGCCTCCCATGTAAGAAACTTGACCTCAACCTCCTGTAGAGGCTCAAAGCAGTCCGACTGGAGAAACTGCAACACCACGTTAAGGTCCCAAGGCGCCGTAGGCGGTACAAAGGGAGGTTGGATGTGCAGAACGCCCATCAAAAAGGTCTGAACCTCAGGGAGGGCAGCCAATTGTTTCTGGAAGAAAATGGACAGGGCCGAAATCTGGACCTTCACAGATCCCAACCTCAGGCCCATATCCACACCTGCTTGCATGAAGAGTAGAAAATGTCCCAGTTGAAACTCCACCGTAGGAAACTTCTTGGACTCACACCAAGAGACATATTTCTTCCAAATACAATGGTCAGTGTTCGCAAAAACGCGGTATAGCGCGTATTTTACCCCAAAACGGAGGATGAGGACTCACTTTTTAATAATGGGAGGGTCCCCGGGGACGCGCTCCGCTGGGATGCACTCTAGCGCTGTGCGCTTGCTCTGACGTTACTTGTCAGACATGCGCGTCAGGAGGCTGCTGCTGGGCGGGAGGACGCAGAGAGTACCACGCTCCCGCTGAGAGGAGCGAGGGACTGCATGATCATGCCGCCGACCGCGGGAAGCCGCAGCGCAGCTCTCCGGGGAGGGAGGAGGTTCGAGAGAGCCGGAGTCTGTGTCAGAGCCGGAGCCGCGGCCGGGTGACATTACTCGGCAGTGATGAAGTTTGCCGGACCCGCCACCAGGAGACAGCTCCCTGCAGTGCAGAAATTGAGGATGCAGGTAGGGCGCTGGGACAGTGGGGAAAGGAGTGTGTGGTGCTGGAGTCAGTGTGCAGGGCCAGGCAGAAACAGCAGCATGCCAATGCTCCCTTCACAGTGTCTGCCCCTTCTCCAGCCCAGTGTCCCCCAGCATTACGGACCCTGCCAGCAGAGCGTTTCCCCCTTCCCTCCCCATCCAGTCCACTGTGCCATCTCACTGCCCTCCCATCTAGAACCCTCAATCAGTCCAGACACACTGATCCCCCCCCACCCAGTGTCACACCCCTATCTCACTGCCACCTTCCCACCCTGCTCAGTGCCTCCCCATTCATAGTGTCCCCCCATACAGTCCAGTGTCCACCACCATCTCATGGACTCCCTCATCCCAGTCTCCCCTCCCCCAACCAGCCCCCTGCCCCCATCTCACTTCCCCCTCAACAAGAACCCCACCAGCCAGTCCCATTACAGTGCCTCCTCATTCATTCCAGTGTACTCCCTTCTACTGCTTCAGGGCCCTACACATTTAACGATCCACGCCGAGCTGCCCGACGGCGGATACAGCCGACGGGCGACCCAGAGGTGGGGGGCAGTGACGGGGGAGTGAAGTTCCTTCACTCCCTCCGTCACCTGGCTCCACAGAAATGCAGGCAAATATGGACGAGATCGTCCATATTGGTCTGCATGCACAAGGGAAGGGGCACCAGCGATGAACGAGCGCGGAGCCGCGCATCGTTCATCGCTGGTGCCTCCACACTGAAAGATATGAATGGTATCTCATTCATTAATGAACAAGATCGTTTGTATCTTTCAGTCAGATCGACCAGTGTGTAGGACCTCTTAGTGATCCTGCATCCCACCACCATCTCTCTGCCCCGTCCCCTCCAGACCAGTGCTTTACCTGGCGCAAAGTGTATAACATGCTTTGCCTGGCGCAAAGTGTGTAACGTGCTCTGCCTGGCACAAAGTGTATAACGTGCTCTGCCTGGCGCAATCTGTATAACGTGCTCTGCCTGGCGCAAAGTGTATAACGTGCTCTGCCTGGCGCAATCTGTATAACGTGCTCTGCCTGGCGCAAAGTGTATAACGTGCTCTGCCTGGCGCAATCTGTATAACGTGCTCTGCCTGGCGCAAAGTGTGTAACGTGCTCTGCCTGGCACAAAGTGTATAACGTGCTCTGCCTGGCGCAATCTGTATAACGTGCTCTGCCTGGCGCAAAGTGTATAACGTGCTCTGCCTGGCACAAAGTGTATAACGTGCTCTGCCTGGCGCAATCTGTATAACGTGCTCTGCCTGGCGCAAAGTGTATAACGTGCTCTGCCTGGCGCAAAGTGTATAACGTGCTCTGCCTGGCGCAATCTGTATAACGTGCTCTGCCTGGCGCAAAGTGTATAACGTGCTCTGCCTGGCGCAATCTGTATAACGTGCTCTGCCTGGCGCAAAGTGTGTAACGTGCTCTGCCTGGCACAAAGTGTATAACGTGCTCTGCCTGGCGCAATCTGTATAACGTGCTCTGCCTGGCGCAAAGTGTATAACGTGCTCTGCCTGGCGCAAAGTGTATAACGTGCTCTGCCTGGCGCAAAGTGTATGACGTGCTCTGCCTGGCGCAAAGTGTATGACGTGCTCTGCCTGGCGCAAAGTGTATGACGTGCTTTGCCTGGCGCAATGTGTATGACGTGCTTTGCCTGGCGCAATGTGTATAACGTGCTGCAATGTGTATAACGTGCTCTGCCTGGCGCAAAGTGTATGACGTGCTCTACCTGGCGCATTGTGTATAAGGTGCTCTACCTGCTGCAATGTGTATAACGTGCTCTACCTGGCGCAATGTGTATGACGTGCTCTGCCTGGCGCAATGTGTGTGACGTGCTCTGCCTGGCGCAATGTGAACTGGCACTATTATGTGGTCACGCCCCTTCCCCATGAAGCCACGCCCCTAATTTTTTGCTGCGCGCCAAAGGCGCGCAGTCCTTGCTTCCATACTTTGGAGAGTGGGAGGGGGAGCACCTATTCACTTTGGAGGGCACCAAAGTGTCTAGTTACAGCTCTGGTGCATGGTGTCCTGTATGCCACACAGCGCAGCAGCATTGTCACTCCCTCCTCCCGCATGCAACACTTTTAAGTGTTAAAATCAAGTCTGTGTGTCTTTATATTTGAATCATTTAATACGATTAATAAGAGCCTTCATCCCGATGGGACCCAGAAAAGGACAGGTAGGACCTCAATTTTTAAAAGTGAGGGGTCCCTGGGACCCACTTTTTTTTCGGCTCAGCGCGATCACTGATGGTAATGTTTTCCTAGCCTGTATCAGGGTAGGAATGGCCTTCTTCAGAATGCCCTTCCGAGCTAGTATCAGGCGTTCAACCTCCATGCCGTCAAACGTAACCGCGGTAAGTCTTGATAGGCGAACGGCCCTGCTGCAGCAGGTCCTTTCCGAAGAGGAAGAGGCCTCAGATCTTCCTGCAAGAGATTCAGAAGGTCCGCGTACCAAGCCCTTCTTGACCAGTCTGGAGCAATGAGGATCTTGAACTCTTGTTCTCCTTACGAGCTTTAGAACTCTTGGAATGAGTGGGAGTGGTGGAAACACTGCCACTGCTTGTGGGTCCCTCGACCAATAGCGTTGAAGCTTCTTGTTGAGACGAGAGGCCATCATGTCTATTTGGGGTAATCCCCAAAGGTCTGTTATTTCCTTGAACACCTCCGGATGGAGACCCCACTCCCTCGGATGGAGATCGTGTCTGCTGAGGAAGTCTGCTTCCCAGTTGTCCACTCCCAGAATGAAGATTACAGAGAGCGCCAATGCGTGTTTTCCTGCACAGAGGATGATTCTCGTCACCTCTGACATCACCGATCTGCATTTCGCTCCGCCCTGTCGGTTTATGTAAGCCACCGTCGTTACATTGTCCGACTGTACTTGAATGGCCCGATTTCTTAGAAGATGGGCTGCCTGAAGAAGACCGTTGTAGACGGCTCTTAGTTCCAGGATGTTGATAGGCAAGCCTTCTTCCAGACTTGACCACCATCCTTGGAAGGTTTCCCCTTGAGTGACTGCACCCCAGCCCTGGAGGCTCGCATCCGTGGTTAGAAGGACCCAGTCCTGAATCCTGAACCTGCGGCCCTCCAGAAGGTGAGGCAATTAGAGCCACCAGAGGAGTGAAATCCTGGCCCTTGGTGACAGACGAATTCTCTGGTACATGTGTAGATGAGATCCTGACCACTTGTCCAGGAGATCCAGTTGGAAGGCCCGAACATGGAACCTCCCGTACTGGAGAGCCTCGTAAGAGGCCACCATCTTCCCCAGAAGGTGAATGTATTGATGAACCGACACCCGGGCTGGCTTCAGGACATCCCGGACCATTGTTTGTATCACCAACGCCTTTTCCTGCGGAAGAAACACCCTCTGCACTTCCGTGTCGAGGATCATCCCCAGAAAAGACAACCTCCGGGTTGGGTCCAAATAAGATTTTGGAAGGTTCAGAATCCAACCGTGGACTCTGAGTAGGCGGGTTGTGAGTACAATAGACTCCTCCTTGGACAATGGGGGTAATTCCAAGTTGATCGCAGCAGGAATTTTGTTAGCAGTTGGGCAAAACCATGTGCACTGCAGGGGAGGCAGATATAACATGCGCAGAAAGAGTTAGATTTGGGTGGGTTATTTTATTTCTGTGCAGGGTAAATACTGGCTGCTTTATTTTTACACTGCAAATTAGATTGCAGATTGAACACACCACACCCAAATCTAACTCTCTCTGCACATGTTAAATCTGCATCCCCTGCAGTGCACATGGTTTTTCCCAACTGCTAACAAAATTCCTGTTGCGATCAACTTGGAATTACCCCCAATGCCTTTATCAGTAGATCGTCCAGATACGGAATGATGTTTACCCCGTTTTCGGAGTAGAACCATCATCTCCGCCATCACCTTGGTGAACACCCTTGGTGCTGTAGAGAGGCCGAATGGCAGTGACTGGAACTGGAAATGACAGTCCAGTAATGTAAAACGGAGATAAGCCTGATGCGGTAGCCAAATCGGAATGTGGAGGTACGCATCCTTGATATCCAGGAATACTAGGAATTACCCCTCTTCCAGACCGGATATCACCGCCCTGAGAGACTCCATTTTTAACTTGAACTCCTTCAGAAAAGGGTTTAGTGATTTTAGGTTCAGAATGGGCCTGACCGAACCATCCGGTACCACGAAAAGGTTGGAATAGTAACCCGTGGCTTGCAAATGAGGAGGTATTGGCAAAATGACCTGTGCCTCCACCAACTTCTGGAGCGCTGCTTGTAGGACAGTCCTGTCCGCCAGCAGTACTGGCAAGCCTGATTTGAAAAATCGGTGAGGAGGGAGATTTTGAAATTCCAACCTGTATCCCAGGGACACAATATCGGTCACCCAGGGATCCAGGCCAGACGATACCCAGACGTGACTTAACTGTCTGAGCCCCGCTCCCACTGGCCCCTCCTCCAGGCCACACGGCCCACCGTCATGCAGAGGACTTCGGCGTACTGGAAGCAGGCTTAGTTTCCTGGGAACCTGCCGCAGCAGGCTTTTTGGAATTAGCTCAACTTCCCCTAAAGAAGGTACTGGACGGTTTGGCCTTTCTAGGCTTGTTAGACCGAAAGGGCTGTGATGCTAATGAAGAGAAGGATTTCTTCAGAGCAGGTGCAGCTGAGGGAAGGAACGGAGACTTACCTGCTGTAGCTGTGGATATCCACGCATCCAAAGCTTCCCCAAAGAGAGCCTGACCTGTGTAAGGTAGGGACTCCATGTCGGCCGACTACTGGACTGGCGCAGCCACAGTCCGACGAGCTGAAACAGACATGGAAAAGATCCCCGCAGCCATGGAACCCAGGTCTTTCATGGATTCTACCATAAAACCTGCCGAATCGTGAATGTTAAGCAAAAACAATTCAACATCACCCTTATCCATTGTATTCAAATCCTCAAGTAAGGTGCCTGACCATTTTACTATAGCTTTTGCAATCCATGAACTAGCAATAGTGGGACGTAATATGGCCCCTGAAGCGGTGTACATTGATTTAAGTGTATTATCAATTTTTCGATCAGCCGGCTCCTTTAAGGCGGTAGATCCCGCAACAGGTAAAACCACCTTTTTGGAGATTCTGGACACAGATGCGTCAACAATTGGCGGGCTTTCCCATTTTTTTCTATCCTCCTCAGGGAAAGGAAACGCCACCTGGACCCTTTTAGGGATCTGGAATTTTTTCTCAGGGTTTTCCCATGCTTTCTCAAATATAGCATTTAATTCCTTTGACGCAGGAAAGGTTAGCGAGGCTTTCTAATTTTCAGTGAAAAAAGCCTCCTCAACCTGCTCAGGTGTTGTATCATTCAAATTCAATACATTCCTGGTAGCCTCTATCATCAATTGCACCCCCTTTGCAAGAGAGGCAGACCCCCACAACACATCCCCAGTTCAGTCTGTGGTATCAGAATCGGTATCCGTGTCATCTTGCATGACATGAACAAGCGCACGTTTGTGAGGGTATATAGCGGAGAATCCTGAGGTACCAGAATCGGGCCAAACTGCCATAGAGTTCTGTAATACCTGGGTTGCGGATTCATTAATTGCAATCCTATCTGAATCTGAGAAATCCAAGATTTGATAGAGGAAAACCACTCAGATTCCCTTGCTGGAATCTGTGCTAAACCAGTGCTATCCTGATTACATGGAATGGGATCATCCTGAGAGGACATATTCTCTGCAGCATATGACACAGTGTCGCTGGACATAGCTAAAGGAGACCACAAAACACCCCCCACACACACAGGGGAGGGCAGACAGAGTTGCACCCCCAAGAATGGCAAGAGAGACACAGAGATTGGAACCAACCCACACACAGCGCCTTTAAGCAAAGGGAGACCCCTTATCAGCGCTGACTGTGCACCTTAATAGGATACACAGTCGTATTGCAGCCTTCCCCCCTTCTACAACCCCCTGGTACAGTGAGAGATAGCTGGAGTTGCTGTGGAGGGACCTTCTTTCTCCTGATCAGCGCTGTGCAGGCAGGAAAATGGCGCTGAACGCTGCTGGGTCCGCTCTGAGGAGAAGCTCTGCCCCCAAAATGGCGCTGTCTTCCTGCTCTTCATCTGATTATACTGGCCGGAGGATTGATGCTGGCTGAGATCCTGGAACCCCGACAGGTTTTGAGACCAGTGTAGGGTGTAAGCGATGGCCCAGGGCGCCCCTCAACGCGCCACATTATGTACCGCTGAGCCATCCCCGGAGCGCAGTTAATACTGCGCTCCTACCCTGCTGCCGCCATCTTCACACCGGCCCCCAGTTTGCAAGGGGGGGTCGGTGTCTTAATCGCCACAATCTTCAGCTCTGTAAGGGGTGGCGGCATGCTGCTGGGGTGAGCAATCCCCTGTGGCGGGGAGCGATCTATCCCCTCAGGAGCTCAGTGTCCTGTCAGCGGAGTAAGTAGCTCAGACCCCGCAGGACGGACACTACTTTCCCCCTTAGTCCCACGCTGCAGGAAAGCTGTTGCCAGCAGCCTCCCTGTAAAATAAAATAAAATAAAACTCTAAAATAAAAAAATTTCTAGAAAAGCTCTGGAGAGCTCCCCTAGCTGTGACCGACTCCTCCGGGCACATTTTCTAAACTGAGTCTGGTAGGAGGGGCATAGAGGGAGGAGCCAGCCCACACTCTCAAACTCTTAAAATGCCAATGGCTGCTGGTGGACCCGTCTATATCCCATGGTACTAATGTGGACCCCAGAATCCTCTAGGACCTAAGAGAAAACGGTCAGTGGCCACCCATAAACGCACTCTGTCAATCACCTTGCGTTCGGCTGTGCGAATGAAATCTTCGCTAAATCCATCGCCCAGCACCGATCCTCTTTGTACCCGTACGACGCACCTGCGCATTGCGGTGCATACGCAGTTTTGACTTTCTTTTACCTATTGCTGCGCTGCGAAAATCGTCAGCGAGCGATCAACTCGGAATGACCCCCACAGTAAGTAGTCCAGCAAACATGACCGTTGCATCCAATATCTCTTCTGTGCTCTCCAGTAGTCATGTTTTCAGGATTTCTTTAAATCATGCACAGTGGCTGGTCACTATTTTACCTGTTTTCAGAGACAGAAATCCTCATAACATGAGTTGCTGGCGGGTGTAAGGCCTGTATATATGTACACATATACACACTCCATTAAGAAGCACTGGCATGGAGCAGGGAGCTAGTGGGGGATGGACAGAGCTCCCACAATTACTATACCACCAGCCTCTCTCTTACCAGATACCACGATGCTTCACAGTGGTCTTAACAAGTCTATAAGGAACACTAACCTGCGCTCTGCTTGGAACTGGATGTCCCACCAATATCAAGTTTGGCTTTTTTCCTCTTAGAAGATTCAGACGATGCAGTGGAGCGTTTCTCCACAGCAGGGGTGCTCAAAGCTCGCTTCTTAAACAGCTCCCGATCTCTCAGAAGAGCGGGATCCATGGTGCTGTATATAAAGACAGTTTAAAAAAAAATTTTTTTATCATTTTCTTTGCTACAGTATAAGTGTACATGCACTGAGGAAATAAATCTATTGTTATGCAAATTGCTCCATTTGACTATTTAGATGCATGCTACAGACCATGTTTCACGGGGAGGAGGTGTGGAAATTTTTTTAATAAAAGACACCACAATAACTTATTATCTACTCTGATATCTGAGAAAGGATTGTAACCATCCACAAAATTAGTTATAAAAGATGCGACACCCTGTCATAGGTAATTATTATTAAAAGATAGTTGTGGATCACCCCTATGAACACACCCTGCGTTTACGGCCGAAGACTCCACTGCTCCTGCTGCAGCCTCCAGGGCCCACAGCACAGAGCACAATGCTCCACCGGTAAAAAGGATGCGTTATGGGGGGCAATCAACCCCTGGGTACACCACTGTTAAATGGTAAGCTTCACAAGTTTCACCCCATATGTTTTACTGCCTACTTCAGAGGTTCTCAAACACGGTCCTCAAGGCACCCTAACAGTCCAGGTTTTAGTTATATCCATGGCTCAGCACAGATGGTTAAATCAAACTGACTGAGGTGCTAATTAAGTCACCTGTGGCTAAGCATGGATAAACTTAAAACCTGGATCTTTGGGATGCCTTGAGGACCGCGTTTGAGAACCTCTGGTCTACTTGGTTGCCATCTGCAACACCTGTTTTTCTCTATAGTAACTTCCATAAATGCTCCCTTAAGTCTTTCAGCTTCCCTTTGTAGACATACAGTGGCCAGCTACTGTATATTGCCAGGACAATCACAACATGATGTCAGCCAATGCTTTGTGAAGTACTAAACTTACATGCATGCCTAACAATTTGCATGACTCCATGTAAATAGCCTGATACAGTTTTCTGCACACGTAGACATGAATAAACTGAAGTAATAGAAAACAAATTATCAATTTTTATAGCATTCATCAATTTATTCTAATGACAAAACATTGTGATGGCTGTACAATTTTGGAACTGTAGAAAATTGGAGAAAATCTTCCATTCATGCAATAATTAACCAATAAATAGCAAAACTGTGTTCCAATGATGTTCAATAAGTTTCTGGATGCATAAAAAGTATTACAGTATATTTACAAAGTGAACATTAAACTTTTTCAAAGTATTAACCAGAAGAGTCTATGTAAAGTTGTATGCGTTAAAAACACTTGGTGAAGCAGCTGGACCAGTCCAAAGCAGGTAACAGTGGTGCTTGAAACTGTGTGAACCCTTCTGAATTTTCTATATTTCTGCTGAAATTTGGCCTAAACTACCTCAGCTTTTCACACAAGTCCTAAAAGTAGATAAAAAGAACCAAATAAAACGAGAGACAAAAATATTTTTTTATTGAGGAAAATTATCCAATATCACATATCTGTGAGTGGCAAAAGTATGTGAACCTTTGCTTTCAGTATCTGGTATGATCCCTTGTGCAGCAATAACTGCATGTAAACGGAGATCAGTATGTACTCCCGACAGCAGGATCCGGACCACAGGTATGCCGGCAGTGGGGCGCGGGCTCGCTGCACTCGCCACAGGATTTATTCTCCCTCTATGGGTGTCGTGGACACCCACTGAAGGAGGAAAGTCTGTGGTGCTGGGATTCCGGCATTGGTATTTCTCCGCTAGTCGGGATTCCAACGTATTTATTGTGACGTCCAGGATCCCGACTAGCGGTATGGTGAGCGCTTCCCTGTAAACGTTTCCGGTAATTGTTGATTAGTCCTGAACATCGGCTTGGAGGAATTTTACTCCATTCCTCTGTACAAAACAGCTTCAACTCTGTTTTGTTGGTGGGTTTCCTCCTATGAAGTGCTCCCTTCTATGAAGTGCTCTTTTCAGGTCCTTCCAGAACATTTCAATTGAATTAAGGTCAGGACTTTGACTTGGCCATACCAAAATTTTACATTTAGCCTTTTTTTTAATCCATTCTTTGGACAAATGACTTGTGTGCTTTGGGCCATTGTCTTGATGCATGATCCATGTTCTCTTGAGCTGCAGCATATGGACAGATGTTCTAACATTTTCCTTTAGAATATTCTGGTATAATTCAAAATTCATTGTCTCATCAATGATGGCAAGTCATCCTCGGCCAGATTAATCAAAATAGGCCCAAACCATGATACCACCACTGTGTTTCACAGATGGTATGAGGTTTTTGTGCTGGAATGCAGTGTTCTCCTTTCTCCAAGGAGAACACTTCTTATTTAAGCCAAAAAGCTCTATTTTGGATTCATCTTTCCACAAATCATTGTTCCAATAGCCTTTTGGCAAGTCCAGGTGATCTTTGGCAAACTGCAAATGGGCGGCAAGGTTCTTTTTTGAGAGCAGTGGCTTTCTCCTTGCAATCATGTCATGCACACCATTGTTGTTCAGTGTTCTCCTGATTGTGGACTCGTGAACATTAAAATTAGTTAATGTGAGAAAGGCCTTCAGTTGTTTAGGAGATTACCTTGGGGGACCTTGCAAACTATCAGACGCCTTGCTCTTGGCGTAATCTCTGTTGGTCAACCACTCCTGGGGAGGGTAATAATGGTCTGTAATATCATCTATTTGTACAAAACCTGTCTGACTGCTGATTGGTGGAGTCCAAACGCTTTAGAGATGGTTTTGTAACCTTTTCTAGCCTCATGAGCATAAACAACTCTTCTTCTGAGGTCCTCAGAAATCTCCTTTGTTCGTGGCATGAAACTTCCAAAAACATGTGTTGTGAACATCAGACTTTGATAGATCCCTGTTCTTTAAAAAAAAAAAAAAAAAAAAAAAAAAGACAGGTTGTCCACTCACACCGATCCCATATGATTGAAAATACCCGACTAATTTCACCTTCAAAATATCTGCTAAGCCTAAAAATTCACATACAGTACTTTTGCCACTCACAGATATGTGATATTGGATCATTTTTCTCAAAACATAATAGACGTGCATATTTTTTTTTATTGTCTCATTTGATCAATTTGATTCTCAATCTACTTTTAGGACTTGTGTGAAAATCTGAGGTAGTTTAAGGCCAAATTTCAGCAGAAATATAGAAAATTCTGAGGGGTTCACAAACTTTCAAGCACCACTGTATTTCTTCTACATGCAGGATGAAGGTCTCCACTACAGCTTTTAGTGAGTCAAAACGAATCTAATGCATCTTGCACTTGATTTGTGGAAACACAAAGAAGTCACAGGGGCTCAGGACTGTATGGCGGATGACCAAGCTCCTGGATGCGTTCATGGGCCAGAAAATCCACCACTTTCCTGGACTTGTGGGCAAGTGCACTGTCGTAAAGGCGAAGGGACACGTGCAAATGGCTTCAAGTCCTTGCAACAGGCATTGTTTTGCGTACCAGTCTCCAGTGACTGCATGAGCTGTACGGTACCCACATGACCAGTCTTGGCCACAAAAATAGCCACCATCTGCTTGGCCATGCTGTTCTTACGTCAGAACTTCTGTGACAGCACACCTCCAACTGGACTGACTGTTGTTTGGTCTCGGTGTCAAAATTTTAGATCCAGGATTCATCGCCACAGATGATGTCCCAGGCAGAGTTTGAGTGAGTGACCGCCATCAAACCTGGCCAGCATGTTGTGGCACCAAGTCAACAGAGTTTCCTTCGGCTCTCAAGTCAGCTAATGGGTCACCTAGCGTGCAGAAACCTTGCTCAGGCCAAGCTTTTCATAGCGTATCAAGTGGATGGATCCTGATGAGATGCCTATCTCCTTCTCTAACTGGGCCACGGTCATCCTAGCATCCACCTCAACTATGGCTCGCACGGCAGCAACACTGACCTCAGTGATGACAGACAGAGGTCGGCTGCAGTACTCCTCATCTACCAGCGACTGTTTCCCACGCAGAAATTCTGCAAACCGCTCAAAAACAGTAGTTCAAGATGGTGTTTCCTCCACAAAAGCAGCTTGCAGTCAGTAAAAACTGCCTTTCAGTCGCAGACCACTCTTATAGTTGTAGAAGATCATGGACCTCCAGTGGCTCCAGTTGAGCTCCATAATGAGTGTGTGAAAGAAGTGAACATGCTGACTTATTTGGTGTGCAATGCTGCTTTATATGGTTCTGTACCTTAACAATTCACAATAACTTTAGTTCACAACCAGTAAGATTGTGTCTATATATGCACACACATACAGAAAACTATCGCACACCGCTTATGTGGATCAATGTAAAATCTCTATAAAACTATAAAAACTCTGACATAAGCAAAAGAATGTGAAAAGCAACCCTTTGCTATAAATACTTTAGAAACCAATTGTGCACTACATTTTAATAATTTTACAATTAATAAATAAGCACTAATAAAAACAAAGCTCTCTTCTTGCAAATTGTATTTCATAATTAAATTATGATCCAGTTCTGTGTCTGGTTAACTTTGAATGTATTTATTACCCCTGAAAAACTATATATCAGTAAGACGACAAAGAGTAGACATTATCTATCTTGATAAGATCCAGGGCTAATATGCATTTAAAATTAGCTTCCTTTATGGAAGCGGCTTATACTGTACATGCTAGCATCCTACAGCCAAACACATCCAGTCTGAAAGGTATGGTTGAACAGACACTGATTTAGTCCTATAGATTGTAAGCTTGCGAGCAGGGCCTTCCTACCTCTTTGACTGTTTGTTATTACCCAGTTTTGTTGTATCATTGTTATTTCCAATTGTAAAGCGCAACGGAATTTGCTGCGCTATATAAGAAACTGTTAATAAATAATAATTCAGACAGTATGATTATTACAGGTTGAGTATCCCTTATCCAAAATGCTTGGGACCAGAAGTATTTTGGATATCGGATTTTTCCGTATTTTGGAATAATTGCATACCATAATGAGATATAATGGCGATGGGACCCAAGTCTAAGCACAGAATGCATTTATGTTTCATATACACCTTATACACACAGCCTGAAGGTAATTTTAGCCAATATTTTTAATAAACTTTGTGCATTAAGCAAAGTGTGTCTACATTCACATAATTCAATTATGTTTCATATACACCTTATAGGCCCTACACACTGGCCGACATTAGTCAAAGACATGAACGATCTCATTCATAAATGAATGAGATACCGTTCATATCCTTGAGTGTGGAGGCTCCAGCGATGAACGATGCGCGGCCCCGCGCTCGTTCATCGCTGGTCCTCCGTCGGCTGTACATGCAGGCCAATATGGACGATCTCGTCTATAGTTTAATCTATTCTTATTGAACATATACGTGAGCAAGCCCTGGTAGTCTGTATACTTGCATCTACATGGGGCAGACATGTCTTCTATCATTTGTGCCAGAGTAAAGGGTCCCATACATTAGCAATCACAATTTATTGTTTCACAGATTGTGATTTATTCCCCCCCCCCCCTCAGATATATTGTTTCTCTGACGTCCTAGTGGATGCTGGGAACTCCGAAAGGACCATGGGGAATAGCGGCTCCGCAGGAGACTGGGCACAACTAAAGAAAGCTTTTAGGTCACCTGGTGTGCACTGGCTCCTCCCACTATGACCCTCCTCCAAGCCTCAGTTAGATTTTGTGCCCGGCCGAGGTTGGATGCACACTAGGGGCTCTCCTGAGCTTCTAAAAAGAAAGTATATAATTAGGTTTTTTATTTTACAGTGAGACCTGCTGGCAACAGGCTCACTGCAGCGAGGGACTAAGGGGAGAAGAAGCGAACCTACCTGCTTGCAGCTAGCTTGGGCTTCTTAGGCTACTGGACACCATTAGCTCCAGAGGGATCGACCGCATGGAACTGGCCTTGGTGTTCGGTCCCGGAGCCGCGCCGCCGTCCCCCTTACAGAGCCAGAAGCAAGAGGAGGTCCGGAAAATCGGCGGCAGAAGACATCAGTCTTCACCAAGGTAGCGCACAGCACTGCAGCTGTGCGCCATTGCTCCTCATACACACTTCACACTCCGGTCACTGAGGGTGCAGGGCGCTAGGGGGGGGGGCGCCCTGAGCAGCAATAAAAACACCTTAGCTGGCAAAAATACCACAATATATAGCCCCAGAGGCTATATATGTGATAATTACCCCTGCCAGAATCCATAAAAAAGCGGGAGAAAAGTAAGCGAAAAAGGGGCGGAGCTATCTCCCTCAGCACACTGGCGCCATTTCTCCCTCACAGCTCCGCTGGAAGGAAGCTCCCTGGCTCTCCCCTGCAGTCTACACTACAGAAAAGGGTAAAAAAAGAGAGGGGGGGCACTAAATTTAGGCGCAGTATATATAACAGCAGCTATAGGGGACATAATTCAGTTAGTCCCTGCATTATATAGCGCTCTGGTGTGTGCTGGCATACTCTCACTGTCTCCCCAAAGGGCTTTTGTGGGTCCTGTCCTCTGTTAGAGCAATCCCTGTGTGTGTGCGGTGTGTCGGTACAACTGTGTCGACATGTTTGATGAGTATAATGATGTGGAGGCGGAGCAGATGCCTATAGAAGGGATGTCACCCCCTGCGGGGCAGACACCTGAGTGGATGGACTTGTGGAAGGAATTGCGTGCACGTGTCGACTCCTTACACAAAAAATTTGACGACATGCCAAATGCGGGACAGCCGGCTTCTCAGCTCGTGCCTGTCCAGGCGTCTCAAAGGCCATAGGGGGCTCTAAAACGCCCGCTACCTTAGATGGCAGACGCGGATGTCGACACGGATACTGACACCAGTGTCGACGACGATGAGTCTAGTCTAATGTCCACTAAGGCCATTCGTTGCATGATTGAAGCAATCAAAGAGGTGTTACAAATTTCTGATATAAACCCAGGTACCACTAAAAAGGGTATTATGTTTGGGGAGAAAAAACTACCCGTAGTTTTTCCCCCCATCAGAAGAATTAAATGAAGTGTGTGAAGAAGCGTGGGCTTTCCCGGATAAAAGATTGGTAATCTCTAAGAAGTTACTAATGGCGTTCACTTTCCCGCCAGAGGATAGGTCACGTTGGGAGACACCCCCTAGGGTGGATAAAGCGCTCACACGTTTGTCAAAAAAGGTGGCACTACCGTCTCCGGATACGGCCGCCCTCAAGGAACCTGCTGATAGAAAGCAGGAGGCGATCCTGAAGTCTGTATATACACACACTCAGGCATTATACTTAGACCAGCTATTGCGTCAGCATGGATGTGCAGTGCTGCCGCTGCGTGGTCAGATTCCCTGTCAGAAAATATTGACACCCTAGACAGGGACACTATTCTGCTAACCATAGAGCATATAAAAGACTCAGTCTTACACATGAGAGATGCACAGAGGGAGATCTGCCGGCTGGCATCTAAAATAAGTGTATTGTCCATTTCTGCTAGGAGAGGCTTATGGACTCGCCAGTGGACAGGGGATGCAGATTCAAAAAGGCACATGGAAGTTTTGCCTTATAAGGGTGAGGAGTTATTTGGGGATGGTCTCTCGGACCTAGTTTCCACAGCAACTGCTGGGAAGTCAGCATTTTTACCCCATGTTCCCTCACAGCCTAAAAAGGCGCCGTTTTATCAGGTACAGTCCTTTCGGACTCAGAAAAACAGGCGTGGAAAAGGCGGGTCCTTTCTGTCCAGAGGCAGAGGTAGGGGAAAAAGGCTGCAACAAACAGCAGGTTCCCAGGAGCAAAAGTCCTCCCCCGTTTCTTCCAAGTCCGCCGCATGACGGTGGGGCTCCACAGGCGGAGCCAGGTACGGTGGGGGGCCGCCTCAAAAATTTCAGCGATCAGTGGGCTCGCTCACAGGTGGATCCCTGGATCCTGCAAATAGTATCTCAAGGGTACAAACTGGAATTCGAGGCGTCTCCACCCCACCGGTTCCTAAAATCTGCCTTGCCGATTACTCCTTCAGACAGGGAGGCTGTGCTAGCGGCAATTCACAAGCTGTATTCCCAGCAGGTGATAATCAAGGTGCCCCTACTTCAACAAGGACGGGGTTACTATTCCACACTGTTTGTGGTACCGAAACCGGACGGTTCGGTGAGACCCATTTTAAATTTGAAATCCTTGAACACATACATAAAAAAATTCAAGTTCAAGATGGAATCGCTCAGGGCGGTTATTGCAAGCCTGGACGAGGGGGATTACATGGTATCCCTGGACATCAAGGATGCTTACCTGCATGTCCCCATTTACTATCCTCACCAGGAGTACCTCAGATTTGTGTTACAGGATTGCCATTACCAATTCCAGACGCTGCCGTTTGGACTCTCCACGGCACCGAGGGTGTTTACCAAGGTAATGGCGGAAATTATGATACTCCTTCGAAAAAAGGGAGTTTTAATTATCCCGTACTTGGACGATCTCCTAATAAAGGCGAGGTCCAAGGAGCAGTTGTTGGTGGGAGTAGCACTATCTCAGGAGGTGCTACACCAGCACGGTTGGATTCTGAATATTCCAAAATCACAGCTGGTTCCGACGACACGTCTACTGTTCCTGGGTATGATTCTGGATACAGTCCAGAAAAAAGTGTTTCTCCCGGAGGAGAAAGCCAAGGAGCTGTCATCTCTAGTCAGAGACCTCCTGAAACCAAAACAGGTATCGGTGCATCACTGCACGCGGGTCCTGGGAAAGATGGTGGCTTCTTACGAAGCAATTCCTTTCGGCAGGTTCCATGCCAGAATCTTTCAGTGGGACCTGTTGGACCAATGGTCCGGATCGCATCTTCAGATGCATCGCCTAATAACCCTGTCTCCAAGAACCAGGGTGTCTCTGCTGTGGTGGCTGCAGAGTGCTCATCTTCTAGAGGGCCGCAGATTCGGCATACAGGACTGGGTCCTGGTGACCACGGATGCCAGCCTTCGAGGCTGGGGGGCAGTCACACAGGGAAGAAACTTCCAAGGACTATGGTCGAGTCAGGAGACTTCCCTACACATAAATATTCTGGAACTAAGGGCCATTTACAATGCCCTAAGTCAGGCAAAATCCCTGCTTCTACACCAGCCGGTACTGATCCAGTCAGACAACATCACGGCAGTCGCCCATGTAAATCGACAGGGCGGCACAAGAAGCAGGATGGCAATGGCAGAAGCCACAAGGATTCTCCGATGGGCGGAAAATCACGTACTAGCACTGTCAGCAGTGTTCATTCCGGGAGTGGACAACTGGGAAGCAGACTTTCTCAGCAGGCACGACCTCCACCCGGGAGAGTGGGGACTTCATCCAGAAGTCTTCACGCTGATTGTAAATCGATGGGAACGGCCACAGGTGGACATGATGGCGTCCCGTCTAAACAAAAAACTAGACAGATATTGCGCCAGGTCAAGGGACCCTCAGGCGATAGCTGTGGACGCTCTAGTGACACCGTGGGTGTACCAGTCAGTTTATGTGTTCCCTCCTCTGCCTCTCATACCAAGGGTACTGAGAATAATAAGAAAACGATGAGTAAGAACAATACTCGTGGTTCCGGATTGGCCAAGACGAGCGTGGTACCCGGAACTTCAAGAGATGATCTCAGAGGACCCATGGCCTCTGCCGCTCAGACAGGACCTGCTGCAGCAGGGGCCCTGTCTGTTCCAAGACTTACCGTGGCTGCGTTTGACGGCATGGCGGTTGAACGCCGGATCCTGAAGGAAAAGGGCATTCCGGAGGAAGTCATTCCTACGCTGATTAAAGCCAGGAAAGATGTAACTGCAAAGCATTATCACCGCATATGGCGGAAATATGTTGCTTGGTGTGAGGCCAAAAAGGCCCCAACAGAGGAATTTCAACTAGGTCGATTTCTGCATTTCCTACAAGCAGGAGTGACTATTTGCCTGAAATTAGGCTCCATTAAGGTACAGATCTCGGCTCTGTCGATTTTCTTCCAGAAAGAACTAGCTTCACTACCTGAAGTTCAGACGTTTGTGAAAGGAGTGCTGCATATTAAGCCCCCGTTTGTGCCTCCTGTGGCACCTTGGGATCTCAACGTGGTGTTGAGTTTCTTAAAATCACATTGGTTTGAGCCACTTAAAACCGTGGATCTAAAATATCTCACGTGGAAAGTGGTCATGTTATTGGCCTTGGCTTCAGCCAGGCGTGTGTCAGAATTGGCAGCTTTGTCATGTTAAAGCCCTTATCTGATTTTCCATATGGATAGGGCGGAATTGAGGACTCGTCCCCAGTTTCTCCCTAAGGTGGTATCAGCTTTTCAGTTGAACCAACCTATTGTGGTGCCTGCGGCTACTAGGGACTTGGAGGATTCCAAGTTACTGGACGTAGTCAGGGCCTTGAAAATTTATGTTTCCAGGACGGCTAGAGTCAGTAAAACTGACTCGCTATTTATCCTGTATGCACCCAACAAACTGGGTGCTCCTGCTTCTAAGCAGACTATTGCTCGCTGGATTTGTAGCACAATTCAGCTGGCGCATTCTGCGGCTGGACTGCCGCATCCTAAATTAGTAAAAGCCCATTCCACATGGAAGGTGGGCTCATCTTGGGCGGCTGCCCGAGGGGTCTCGGCTTTACAACTTTGCCGAGCTGCTACTTGGTCAGGGGCAAACACGTTTGCAAAATTCTACAAATTTGATACCCTGGCTGAGGAGGACCTTGAGTTCTCTCATTCGGTGCTGCAGAGTCATCCGCACTCTCCCGCCCGTTTGGGAGCTTTGGTATAATCCCCATGGTCCTTTCGGAGTTCCCAGCATCCACTAGGACGTCAGAGAAAATAAGATTTTACTCACCGGTAAATCTATTTCTCGTAGTCCGTAGTGGATGCTGGGCGCCCATCCCAAGTGCGGATTGTCTGCAATACTTGTACATAGTTATTGTTAACTAAAGGGTTATTGTTGAGCCATCTGTTGAGAGGCTCAGTTGTTTTCATACTGTTAAACTGGGTATAGTATCACGAGTTATACGGTGTGATTGGTGTGGCTGGTATGAGTCTTACCCGGGATTCAAAATCCTTCCTTATTATGTCAGCTCGTCCGGGCACAGTGTCCTAACTGAGGCTTGGAGGAGGGTCATAGTGGGAGGAGCCAGTGCACACCAGGTGACCTAAAAGCTTTCTTTAGTTGTGCCCAGTCTCCTGCGGAGCCGCTATTCCCCATGGTCCTTTCGGAGTTCCCAGCATCCACTACGGACTACGAGAAATAGATTTACCGGTGAGTAAAATCTTATTTTCCCCAACTTTGCCCATACAGTACAGATAGTTTTCAATGATTTGCAGATCATTTTCAGTTAATGCCCATACACATTAGAAGACTTGAAAGGTTAACAATGTGGAAGATGAGCGATTTCCCTTCAACTCCCTGATAAACGATATTGCGTGTACACACTGAGCGATTTTACAAACTATCTGAACGACAAACAATCTGCTCTGCTGGGATTAAGAGGATTGAACTGCATGTATGGACGACCTACGACACACTTCAAACAAGCCCATCGTTCATAGTTTACTTTGTACACACTAGACGATTTGAAAGATAGATCGTTCAAAACAGTCTTCATCGCTCAAATCATTGGAAGAAGAAATCTTCTAGCGTGTCTGGGCATTTAAACAGATCTGCCAATCTTGAAAGACTCCTCAGTTTAACGGTTTGCAGATCTGCCGATTGTTATTATAGACTAGCAGCAGGAGCGGCTCTTGCCGCGGGCAAGCAGGATTCTTGCCCGGGGTGCCGCACCCTGAAAGGCGCTTCCACCGCCTGACATTTGCTGCGCCTGACTGGACTAAACCTCCCATTGGCCCCCGGGGCAGCGTCCGACGTTGCGGGCAGCCTCTGAGCAGCTCCCCCAGTCACATAGCTGCCCCATTCACATAGCAGCGGCGGCGGCCGGGGAATTAGAGCAAGAGCAGCCGAGGACTCCACATCAGGACTGCAGCTCCCCGCACCCACTGCGGCAGGGGCGGACGACCCTCCGTTTGTGTTGGGGAGGCTGGGCCTCCAGCAGGTGGGTGATGCCTGCTCCGCAGTCCCTGGGGTCCTATACTCGCGTCCGTAATGTCCAGGGTACAGCTACAGTGGACAAAACTACAGGGGGCACAACTCTACTGGGGGTACAGCTACAAGGGGCACAACTACAGGGGGGAAAACTGGCCACAAGGCCCCTGACTAGCAGTCTACATTCCCAATCGATCTGTGAAATTAAACATGTTGAAAACCCTGATAACAATAACAATTGATTTGTAACAGAAATCTGCAACCTGTGAACCCCATACATTGCAGATTTGACAATTTTGCAAATTGACTGCTGCTGTATAGGCCCCTTAACCAATTTCAACTGACAGAAAAATCAAAACTACACTAATAAGTGAACTGCAACACAATAGGGACAATTTTTTAGTAAAATAGCATACAAGTTATTAAAATTTGAAACTCTCCTTTAATGACATGAACGAATAATACTTAAAAGACAACCTACTGGGGCAAAACAATGTATGTAACAACCAGTTATCAATACTGTTTTTCTTCCCTGATGCTCCGAGAGTGGTTTTATAACCAGCACCTGTACCTTGAAGAGTGCCCTCCTATGAGCTACAGACATGGTGCGGAGCCGCCCCTGACACCCATAGTGCACAGCAGAACATGGCACTGACCATCTATACTTTACAGACTGCCCTCCTATGAGGAGCTATAGGTACCTGACAGCCAGGGTGTATGACAGCACTGGGCACTAACCGCCTATTATACCCTAAACACTGGCCTATTCTGAGCAAATGTACAGACCCCAGCCAATCAGGATTATGAAAGCATAGAGGTCTAAACACCAGTGCCCCACAGGCTGCCCTCTCCTATGGAAAACTACAGGCTTCTGGCTGCCACAGAGGACAGCACAGGGCACTGACCACCGACAGACTATAGAGCGGGGACAATGATTATTACACTCACAGTTCCACGGCGAGCAGCGAGGAACTCTTAGCAACCGACTTCAATCGGCACTGGCGAGCAGCGAGGAACTCTTAGCAACCGACTTCAATCGGCACTGCCAATCAGCGCACAGGCTTCCTTTCTCCTCCGGTGACGTCAATTACCACAAACGCCGGTGGGCTTCTCGCAGCTCACGCTCTGCATTGTTATTGTTACTGTTTTTTTTAATAAAGTTTGGCGGGGTAGCGGCACGGCCTACCTCTGGGTTCAGAGCGCTGCCTCTGATTGGTGCGTGAAGCTTAGCAACCATCGCAGCGTGATGACGTCGAGCGTGAGTACGGCGCGCTTCAGTGACATTCGAGGAGTTTTCTTGTTTTGTTTCTGTATTTATTTAGTTTTGTCTTAAGTTAGCACTCTCTTGTGCTGCAGATGCTATAGTGTTGGTACGGAGTGATGAGTAATCGCGTGTTCGAACCATAACATTGCTGTACAAGTCTGCTCCTAGGCATCGCTGCTGTGTAGGGAGCATGCATCGCGACTCATCATCCCTAGGTGACTATAGGGCATTGCAGCCGCGTCCCTACCGTCAAACTGACTTCTTTTTATAATGGGTTCATTAGCTTTACTCTAGGTAATTAACTCAGCGAAATGATTGAGTTTGGATAACCGAAGGTAGTGAGGTACTGTTAAAGCAGAAGTAAAAGTATGATGTCAGTATGGGCAGCACTACAATTGCCAGTGATGCAGCTCCCTGCCTGAACTGATCAGTGGGCATGTCCTTTGTAAAATATTTAAAACAATCCCCTTTAATTAACAACTTGTACAATTAAACAAAAAGAAGACAAAACCACGTTGAAGAATGTGTGTATGTTGTGGCTGGTCATGTATCTTAGGACCATTCTGGTTATAAATCTTATCTATGTTTCCTTTGGAGATGCTACTCCTAATAGGGTCATACTTGTAAAGAAAGTGGTGTTATGGTCATTTGGGAGTAGATGTATTACAAATGGAGTTTGTTAAGTGTGTGGTTCCGCTTTCCCACCAGATTGTGGTGAAGCGGATCCACACATTAACGGACTGTACTATCCAGTGTCTGCCGATGTGGTAGAGTATTATTTGATCCTCCCGGTGAAGTGCACTGTCACACTATTGCATACCTCCCAACATGATCCTTTCCAGGAAGAACAGAATGCTCTGCTCCTGGACTTCCCTCTTAGTGTATGACTGCCATCACCTGTGGTGAAACACCTATCTCTTACGTCTTAGACGAGGATGCTGGGGTCCATTTTAATACCATGGGGTATAGACGGTTCCGCAGGAGCCTTCGGCACTTTAAGACTTTTCAACAGTGTGAACTGGCTCCTCCCTCTATGCCCCTCCTCCAGACCTCAGTTTAGAAAATGTGCCCAGGAGACTGGATGCACACTAGTGGAGCTCTACAGAGCTTTGCTGGAAAAATACTTTCTTAGGTTTTTTATTTTACAGGGAAGCTGCTGGCAACAGCTTCCCTGCTTCGTGGGACTTAGGGGGGGAAGTAGGAACCAACTTCTCAATCAGTTAATGGTTCTGCTTCCGCTCACAGGACACCATTAGCTCCTGAGGGGTACTGAACACAGCCCAAGCCTGGCCAGCGTTCATTCCCACAGCACTGCCGCCACCCCCTAACAGAGCCAGAAGTCAGAAGGCTGGTGAGTATGTTACCGGAGCCCTGCAGAGAGGGGATCCTCCGGTCATTGTTGGCGGCATACTGGTACATGCGCAGCGCGTGCCATGTCTCTCAGCACAAGAGTAAAGAGCGCGTGGGGGGGGGGGGCACTCTCAGGGCATGTTTTAAAACCTTACTCTCACTGGCAAAAAGGGTACATACATGTACAGCAGCCGATGTGCCATCCCCAGCCAGTATAAATATTACATTGCTTAAGCTGAAGGGCGGGGCTTCTCCTCAGACTTGCCAGAACACTCACTGGGTGCCATTTTCTCCTGCAGAAACTCCAATGTGAAGCTCCTGAATGCTATTTCTCCTCATGACAACGCTGATACAAGTACAGGGTGTTATAGAAGGGGCAGAGAGTGTTCATTATAATTAGGTTCGTGGGCCTATTATTGGTATATGCGCTGTAAGTGGGTAATATTTCCACAATTCACAATAAGGCGCAGTGTGTGGACTGGCAAATCCCTCTGTGTCTCTCTGACAGACTTTAGTGTGGGTCTGTAAGAATTTCACTCTTGTGGTGGCTTCAAAGTTCTCACCTCCTGGAGGGACGCAGGTTCGGGATTCAGACTTGGATCCTGGTGACCACAGATGCATGCCAGGGCCGGTTCCGGGGCTTCTGGCGCCCCGGGTGGCATTAGGGGGCGTGGCTTCATACAGGGGGCGTGGTCAGTTACACCCCCTGTACTGTTGTGGGATGTGCTCACTGTAATGATGTGCGGTGCGCGATGACGTCAACGCGCACCGCACAGCAAAGGTCCTCTCCACGAAGGTAAACTAGACGCTAAGCGTCTAGTTCCCTTCGTAGAGAGGACCTTTGCTGTGCGGTGCGCGATGACGTCAACGCGCACCACACATCATTACAGTGAAGGTCCTCTCCAGGAAGAGAAATTAGACGCGTAGCGTCTAGTTCCCCTTCACAGCGGGCCGCGGCAGCGGGGGGCACCACAGCAGCAGCGGATCTTGCCATGGTGCGGCGCCCTCCGGAAGGCGGCGCCCCGGGCAAAAGTCCTGCTTGCCCGTGGCAAGATCCGCTACTGATGCAAGCCTCCGAGGTTGGGGAGCAGTCACGCAAGGAGAAAGCTTCCAAGGACGATGGTCAAGTCAAGAAGTACTCCTTCACATAAACATTCTGGAATTGAGAGCTGTGTACAACAGCCTTCATCAAGCGGCACACCTTCTTCAAGGTCGTCCCATACAGATTCAGTCAGACAATATAACGGCAGTAGCTTACATAAACAGCCAGGGCGGAACAAAAAGCAGAGCAGCAATGGCAGCGGTGACAAAGATACTCCTCTGGGCAGAAAGACATGCAACAACTCTGTCTGCAGTTTTCATTCCGGGAGTGAACTGGGAAGCAGACTTCCTCAGCAGACACGATCTTCATCCAGGAGAATGGGGCCTCCACCCAGAAGTCTTTGCAGGGGTAGCAGATCGTTGGGGCGTTCCTCAAGTAGATATGATGGCATCACGTCTCAACAAGAAGCTTCAGAAATATTGTTACAGGTCAAGAGACCCACAAGCAATAGCAGTGGATGCACAGGTGACCCAGTGGGTGTTTCAGTCGGTGTATCTTGTCAAAGTCGAAAAATATTGCAGTACACACATCACGTACAAACTACACACAGATGGCCTCCCTGCGTGCACTTGTTCTGTCGTGCGTGCGCATATCCGCAATTTGCGTATGGTCGATCCCGCGGTCCTGCGCATTAGCGCGTGGTATGAGTATTTACGGTAGAGTTTGTGAACGCACGGAAGGCTATCAAAACACATTACATATTTAATCCAAATAGTGCACAATGTACACATAGTATCCCTGCACAACATCAGAAAGTAACAACAGTTGAAATGGTAACAGAACAAAGGGATTCACCTTTACAGAATAGGAGGGGACAGAACAAGGTCATAAGGTGGTGTTTGGGATCCAGCTGAAGGTTATTTTAAGGGTAACATTCCGGTGTTGGTTTGAGAAAGATCGCATGTTCCTGCGGATAGTTATGTGCAGGAGCAGAATATAGATATAAACTGTATTTACTGTACATTATGTATGCGGCGGGAATCCAGAGGAGGCCACCCACAAGAGCAGTTGAGAAAGACATCGCCTACTTATTCAAACCGACCTATGACCTCTACTGTACTGTAAATGTGCATTCCTGTGTCCAATGGACAAAGAGATTACAGTATCTATTGTATTGCTTTTTGGAAGAATTGTATAAAGAGAGCTGCTGCAGGCCTGGTCTGATACAAGACTCACAAAGTTATCTATCAGATGACCGAGGACCGGGCCGGGAAGCGCAAGCGAATCTACTCACGTAGTTACCATTGAATGTAGCCATCTATTCTGTTATATTATATTGTATTGTTTGTATTGTAATACAACAATTTCAGCAATAATCCACTGTGGTGTCGGAACCCAGCGGTAAAATCACAATTGGTGTCGTGTCTTCATTGCCCTGCTAAGGTTTAAAGCGTATTTTCATTGCATTGCATAACTGTTCAGGGTTTGTGGTGTATCTCTGGGTGTGTACGCGCTGTGAGTACTTTGTACCGTCAGCGCGGCGTTTGTACGTGAAGTCCGTACGCAGTACGGGACTTTGTACGCTAATAGCGTACAAAGTGCGCAGAGTGTGTGTTAAGTACAGCGGCCGCAGCGGCTCCATGGTAAAGTGTATTTAAGGTGTGTTTAAGGTATAGCTTTCTTTCCTAAGGATATTTCAGCATTATCAATTGGGGGCTCTCCGGTTTTCCACATACTTACTACCTAACAGGTCACAGCAGACTCAATCTGTCAGCAAAAGGGTGGACAGAAAGTATCCTACGTATCCTTTTCTTGGTCGATGGATGCTGAAAACCCTGCTTGATTGCTGATTAGTTGGCGTCTGCTCTGTATGGTTTGTAGAGATGCTGGTAGAACCCGTAAGGTAAACAGGAAAAAAGCTATTTAAAATCTGTGAATTTCTTTTTGGCGCCAAAACCGTACACAGCACCCATACTCTTTGCATACTCTCTCACATTGTTGCCATAACATTCAGATTGCTAGATTCATTTAGGCTTGTGTGAAACCGGAGATATTTGTTGCTATATAGTTAAAAAAAAAGAAAAAAAAATATTTAAGGAAGTAAGCGTAAGGCACAAACACAGTCTGGCCTAGTTGTAAAGGTTTATACAGAAAGAAACTGTGTTGTGTTTAGTGGGCAATAGTAGTTTTATTGCTCACATTTATAGAAGTTGTGTGATCTGTTTTATTGCGTACGCACATTGGTATACGTGGTACGGAACGTGAGGACAGCGTACAAAAACGTGCACGTAGCGCAAGGCCGCACACGTGGCATAGAGGTACGCACGGTTGCGTAATTACGCAAGCTTGCGTAGGGTTGTGCGCGCATAATAAAACCACACAATAGGTTCGTTTAGTTTAAATGTGGGACAGTAGCCACGCTACAATAGCACCAAACCACCCGGTTTCTAAAGAAATTTAGTATAAAAACAAAATTTAGTATAAATACATTTCTCTAACGTCCTAAGTGGATGCTGGGGACTCCGTAAGGACCATGGGGAATAGCGGCTCCGCAGGAGACTGGGCACAAAAGTAAAAGCTTTAGGACTACCTGGTGTGCACTGGCTCCTCCCCCTATGACCCTCCTCCAAGCCTCAGTTAGATTTTTGTGCCCGAACGAGAAGGGTGCATACTAGGTGGCTCTCCTGAGCTGCTTAGAGTAAAAGTTTAAATTAGGTTTTTTATTTTCAGTGAGTCCTGCTGGCAACAGGCTCACTGCACCGAGGGACTAAGGGGAGAAGAAGCGAACTCACCTGCGTGCAGAGTGGATTGGGCTTCTTAGGCTACTGGACATTAGCTCCAGAGGGCCGATCACAGGCCCAGCCATGGATGGGTCCCAGAGCCGCGCCGCCGGCCCCCTTACAGAGCCAGAAGACAGAAGAGGTCCGGAAAATCGGCGGCAGAAGACGTCCTGTCTTCAATAAGGTAGCGCACAGCACCGCAGCTGTGCGCCATTGCTCTCAGCACACTTCACACTCCGGTCACTGAGGGTGCAGGGCACTGGGGGGGGGGGCGCCCTGAGACGCAATAAAAAACACCTTAGATGGCTAAAAATACATCACATATAGCTCCTGGGCTATATGGATGCATTTAACCCCTGCCAGTTTTTCCTTAAAAAAGCGGGAGAAAGGCCGCCGAGAAGGGGGCGGAGCCTATCTCCTCAGCACACAAGCGCCATTTTCCCTCACAGCTCCGTTGGAGGGAAGCTCCCTGGCTCTCCCCTGCAGTCCTGCACTACAGTAACAGGGTAAAACAAGAGAGGGGGGGGCACTAATTTGGCAGATTAATAAATACAGCAGCTATATAAGGGAAAAACACTTATATAAGGTTATCCCTGTATATATATAGCTCTCTGGTGTGTGCTGGCAAACTCTCCCTCTGTCTCCCCAAAGGGCTAGTGGGGTCCTGTCCTCTATCAGAGCATTCCCTGTGTGTGTGCTGTGTGTCGGTACGTTGTGTCGACATGTATGAGGAGGAAAATGGTATGGAGGCGGAGCAATTGCCTGTAATAGTGATGTCACCCCCTAGGGAGTCGACACCTGACTGGATGGTCTTATGGAAGGAATTACGTGATAGCGTCAGCACTTTACAAAAGACTGTTGACGACATGAGACAGCCGGAAAAAACAGTTAATACCTGTCCAGGCATCTCAAACACCGTCAGGGGCTCTAAAGCGCCCGTTACCTCAGATGGTCGACACAGACCCAGACACGGACACGGTGAGGAAACAAACGTATTTTCCAGTAGGGCCACACGTTACATGATCACGGCAATGAAGGAGGTTTTGAACATTTCTGATACTACAAGTACCACAAAAAAGGGTATTATGTGGGGTGTGAAAAAACTACCCGTAGTTTTTCCTGAATCAGATGAATTAAATGAGGTGTGTGATGAAGCGTGGGTTTCCCCCGATAAAAAACTGCTAATTTCTAAAAAATTATTGGCATTATACCCTTTCCCGCCAGAGGTTAGGGCGCGTTGGGAAACACCCCCTAGGGTAGATAAGGCGCTCACACGCTTATCAAAACAAGTGGCGTTACCGTCTCCTGATACGGCCGCCCTCAAAGAGCCAGCTGATAGGAAGCTGGAAAATTTCCTAAAAAGTGTATACACACATACTGGTGTTATACTGCGACCAGCAATCGCCTCAGCCTGGATGTGCAGTGCGGGGCTGGCTTGGTCGGATTCCCTGACTGAAAATATTGATACCCTGGACAGGGACAGTATATTATTGACTATAGAGCATTTAAAGGATGCATTTCTATATATGCGAGATGCACAGAGGGATATTTGCACTCTGGCATCAAGAGTAAGTGCGCTGTCCATTTCTGCCAGAAGAGGGTTATGGACGCGACAGTGGTCAGGTGATGCGGATTCCAAACGGCATATGGAAGTATTGCCGTATAAAGGGGAGGAGTTATTTGGGGTCGGTCTATCGGACCTGGTGGCCACGGCAACGGCTGGGAAATCCACCTTTTTACCCCAGGTCACCTCTCAGCAGAAAAAGACACCGTCTTTTCAGGCTCAGTCCTTTCGTCCCCATAAGGGCAAGCGGGCAAAAGGCCAATCATATCTGCCCCGGGGCAGAGGAAGGGGAAAAAGACTGCAGCAGGCAGCCTCTTCCCAGGAACAGAAGCCCTCCCCCGCTTCTGCCAAGTCCTCAGCATGACGCTGGGGCCTTACAAGCGGACTCAGGTACGGTGGGGGGTCGTCTCAAGAATTTCAGCGCGCAGTGGGCTCACTCGCAAGTGGACCCCTGGATCCTGCAGGTAGTATCTCAGGGGTACAAATTGGAATTCGAGACGTCTCCCCCTCGCCGGTTCCTGAAGTCTGCTTTACCAACGTCTCCCTCCAACAGGGAGGCGGTATTGGAAGCCATTCACAAGCTGTATTCCCAGCAGGTGATAATCAAGGTACCCCTCCTACAACAGGGAAAGGGGTATTATTCCACGCTGTTTGTGGTACCGAAGCCGGACGGCTCGGTGAGACCTATTTTAAATCTGAAATCATTGAACACTTACATACAAAGGTTCAAATTCAAGATGGAGTCAATCAGAGCAGTGATAGCGAACCTGGAAGAAGGGGACTATATGGTGTCTCTGGACATCAAGGATGCTTACCTCCATGTCCCAATTTGCCCTTCTCACCAAGGGTACCTCAGGTTTGTGGTACAGAACTGTCACTATCAGTTTCAGACGCTGCCGTTTGGATTGTCCACGGCACCCCGGGTCTTTACCAAGGTAATGGCCGAAATGATGATTCTTCTTCGAAGAAAAGGCGTCTTAATTATCCCTTACTTGGACGATCTCCTGATAAGGGCAAGGTCCAGGGAACAGTTAGAGGTTGGAGTAGCACTATCTCAAGTAGTACTACGACAGCACGGGTGGATTCTAAATATTCCAAAATCGCAGCTGATTCCGACGACACGTCTGCTGTTCCTAGGGATGATTCTGGACACAGTCTAGAAAAAGGTGTTTCTCCCGGAGGAGAAAGCCAGGGAGTTATCCGAGCTAGTCAGGAACCTCCTAAAACCAGGCCAAGTGTCAGTGCATCAATGCACAAGGGTCCTGGGAAAAATGGTGGCTTCTTACGAAGCGATTCCATTCGGCAGATTCCACGCAAGAACTTTTCAGTTGGATCTGCTGGACAAATGGTCCGGATCGCATCTTCAGATGCATCAGCGGATAACCCTGTCTCCAAGGACAAGGGTGTCTCTCCTGTGGTGGTTGCAGAGTGCTCATCTTCTAGAGGGCCGCAGATTCGGCATTCAGGACTGGGTCCTGGTGACCACGGATGCCAGCCTGAGAGGCTGGGGAGCAGTCACACAGGGAAGAAATTTCCAGGGCTTGTGGTCAAGCATGGAAACGTCATTTCACATAAATATCCTGGAACTAAGGGCCATTTACAATGCCCTAAGTCAAGCAAGGCCTCTGCTTCAGGGTCAGCCGGTGTTGATCCAGTCGGACAACATCACGGCAGTCGCCCACGTAAACAGACAGGGCGGCACAAGAAGCAGGAGGGCAATGGCAGAAGTTGCAAGGATTCTTCGCTGGGCGGAAAATCATGTGATAGCACTGTCAGCAGTGTTCATTCCGGGAGTGGACAACTGGGAAGCAGACTTCCTCAGCAGACACGACCTCCACCCGGGGGAGTGGGGACTTTACCCAGAAGTCTTCCACATGATTGTGAACCGTTGGGAAAAACCAAAGGTGGACATGATGGCGTCCCGCCTCAACAAAAAACTAGACAGATATTGCGCCAGGTCAAGGGACCCTCAGGCAATAGCTGTGGACGCTCTGGTAACACCGTTGGTGTACCAGTCAGTGTATGTGTTCCCTCCTCTGCCTCTCATACCCAAGGTACTGAGAATCATAAGAAGGAGAGGAGTAAGGACTATACTCGTGGCTCCGGATTGGCCAAGAAGGACTTGGTACCCGGAACTTCAAGAGATGCTCACGGAGGACCCGTGGCCTCTACCTCTAAGAAAGGACCTGCTCCAGCAGGGACCCTGTCTGTTCCAAGACTTACCGCGGCTGCGTTTGACGGCATGGAGGTTGAACGCCGGATCCTGAAGGAAAAAGGCATTCCGGATGAAGTCATCCCTACCCTGATAAAAGCCAGGAAGGATGTAACCGTGCAACATTATCACCGTATTTGGCGTAAATATGTTGCATGGTGTGAGGCCAGGAAGGCCCCTACAGAGGAATTTCAACTGGGTCGTTTCCTGCATTTCCTGCAAACAGGACTGTCTATGGGCCTAAAATTAGGGTCCATTAAGGTTCAAATTTCGGCCCTGTCGATTTTCTTCCAGAAAGAACTGGCTTCAGTTCCTGAAGTTCAGACGTTTGTCAAGGGGGTACTGCATATACAGCCTCCTTTTGTGCCTCCAGTGGCACCTTGGTATCTCAATGTAGTTTTGGGGTTCCTAAAATCACATTGGTTTGAACCACTCACCACTGTGGACTTAAAATATCTCACATGGAAAGTGGTAATGCTGTTAGCCCTGGCGTCAGCCAGGCGTGTCTCAAAATTGGCGGCTTTATCCTATAAAAGCCCTTACCTAATTTTTCATACGGACAGGGCAGAATTGAGGACTCGTCCTCAATTTCTCCCTAAGGTGGTTTCAGCGTTTCACTTGAACCAGCCTATTGTGGTACCTGCGGCTACTAGGGACTTGGAGGACTCCAAGTTGCTGGACGTAGTCAGGGCCCTGAAAATATATGTTTCCAGGACGGCTGGAGTCAGAAAATCTGACTCGCTGTTTATCCTGTGTATGCACCCAACAAGCTGGGTGCTCCTGCTTCTAAGCAGACTATTGCTCGTTGGATTTGTAGTACAATTCAGCTTGCACATTCTGTGGCAGGCCTGCCACAGCCAAAATCTGTAAAAGCCCATTCCACAAGGAAAGTGGGCTCATCTTGGGCGGCTGCCCGAGGGGTCTCGGCTTTACAACTTTGCCAAGCAGCTACTTGGTCAGGGGCAAACACGTTTGCTAAATTCTACAAATTTGATACCCTGGCTGAGGAGGACCTGGAGTTCTCTCATTCGGTGCTGCAGAGTCATCCGCACTCTCCCGCCCGTTTGGGAGCTTTGGTATAATCCCCATGGTCCTTACGGAGTCCCCAGCATCCACTTAGGACGTTAGAGAAAATAAGAATTTACTTACCGATAATTCTATTTCTCATAGTCCGTAGTGGATGCTGGGCGCCCATCCCAAGTGCGGATTGTCTGCAATACTTGTACATAGTTATTGTTACAAAAATCGGGTTATTATTGTTGTGAGCCATCTTTTCAGAGGCTCCTCTGTTATCATGCTGTTAACTGGGTTCAGATCACAGGTTGTACGGTGTGATTGGTGTGGCTGGTATGAGTCTTACCCGGGATTCAAAATCCTTCCTTATTGTGTACGCTCGTCCGGGCACAGTATCCTAACTGAGGCTTGGAGGAGGGTCATAGGGGGAGGAGCCAGTGCACACCAGGTAGTCCTAAAGCTTTTACTTTTGTGCCCAGTATCCTGCGGAGCCGCTATTCCCCATGGTCCTTACGGAGTCCCCAGCATCCACTACGGACTATGAGAAATAGAATTATCGGTAAGTAAATTCTTATTTTTTTTAAATTGCGTCTGGGGGTAAAGCTGCCAACTTGAATGAATCCTAATTTTCTGTACAGAAAAATAAAGTGTATTTGAGTGAGCGAATGCAGGAGTGAGTGGATACTGAACCCAAGAACTGAAGTGGTCTAGGTGGTCTAAGCTAGGTGGTCTTGGTGGACACACTGGGTAAGTAGAGGCCCGTTGGCGTAGGGTTCGCAACCCTGCATTATTAACTAGGTGGTCTTAGTGGACTGAGTGGTATCCCATACAATTCAGTGGTCTGAAGTGGTCTAGGCTAGGTGGTCTACAGCAATCGTAGGGCATATAGATAACTAGTATCTATAGGCTGTGCTATTGCATCACATGTCCGTTCTGCACAGCGCAACGTGATATTATTGTGTCATATGCGCTGTGGAAGAGCATACGCAGACGTGATTGTATAGACAAATGGGTTTTTCTTTTTCATCCACTAGGGGTCACTGGAGTACTCTTGGGATATGGACTGGGCGTAGCCGGGAATGGCACATTTAAATATTTAAATTAGCAACTGGTTACCCCCCCCATACTCCCATAGAGACCTCAGTATTTGCACACTACTGCAGGGACGCTCGCTGCTCCCCGCATCTCCAATGCGCTCTCCTCACTTTTCAAGACGCAGCGGTTCGGGAGGGGAGAGCGGGCGAGCTGACCGCGGACAGCTACTGCCGCGGCCCGCTCTTTCCTCCGCTCCCCAATCTCCGGCAAGTCCGCTCCAGCCACCGGCCGCTCCATTCCCGCCGCTCCCTACTACCGCCGCTCCCCGGCTCCTACTTCCGCCGCTCCCCGGCTCCTGTCCACTTAAATACACGGAGCTCAAGGGGAGGCAGCAGGGAGGGGGTAAGTTTGCTATGACCACGGACGGCTCTCATAGCTGCCGTGGTCCAACGCTGCAGGAGGAAGGGGGGGGGGGGGGGGAATGCCGCAGGGAAGCCCCAATAACTAAGCTGCGTTTAGGCAGCAAACAGCTCAGGCTATTAAGCCTGTGAGGGGGCCACAATTATAGATATAGAGATACAGAGATATATATATATACATGCCTCCCAACTGTCCCGATTTTCGCGGGACAGTCCCGTTTTTTGGGGACTGTCCCACCCGCGGGCCGCAGTGTCCCGCGGTAGGGGGGGGGGGGGCAGTTGGGAGTCTCTGTGTCTCGCTGCACAGCGTCTATTCACTGGATTCAGAGGGAGAGGGGGCATGCCAGCGGCCCACAGAGCGCTGGGCATGCCCCCTCAGTGACGAAAACGGGGGCGTGGCTCACGATTGCGGGTCCTCCTGCGAAGCCACGCCGCCTTTTCTTAGGCCACGCCCCTTTTTCGGGAGCGCGGCTTCACCGCGCGTGTGTCCCTCTTTAGGTAACTGTAAAGTTGGGAGGTATGATATATATATATATATATATATATATATATATATTTTGCAGAGGTGCGGCACTCATACCAAATAACAAGACATCAGAGGCGTAAAAGCTTATGCATCAACGTTTCAATATTTACATATTGTCTTCAGGATACAAAGTACAGATACAACATACCTTAAATACATGTCCACCACAAGTGAAATGCTGGCGTCAGGGCCGGGATTGCACACCCTCCCCGCCGTCGCACTGATTGGTGACGTCATCCCTAACGGGCCGTACACCTGTGAGTAAAATCTTAACCATTCACCATGCAGAAAGAATTAAAGTGCCACTACGGTAGTTATAATGTAAGAAAAAAACAAATCATTATAAAAAAGGAAGCAGCCAAAAATGCATTTTCAAGCAGCAGACAAATATATAATATATATTCTTAATTAACTAAACAACACATCATTACATTTAGTTAATTAAGAATATATATTATATATTTGTCTGCTGCTTGAAAATGCATTTTTGGCTGCTTCCTTTTTTATAATGATTTGTTTTTTTCTTACATTATAACTACCGTAGTGGCACTTTAATTCTTTCTGCATGGTGAATGGTTAAGATTTTACTCACAGGTGTACGGCCCGTTAGGGATGACGTCACCAATCAGTGCGACGGCGGGGAGGGTGTGCAATCCCGGCCCTGACGCCAGCATTTCACTTGTGGTGGACATGTATTTAAGGTATGTTGTATCTGTACTTTGTATCCTGAAGACAATGTGTAAATATTGAAACGTTGATGCATAAGCTTTTACGCCTCTGATGTCTTGTTATTTGGTATGAGTGCCGCACCTCTGCAAAATATATCGTTTCCCTGTGAAGGCACCGCCGCAGCTGCTGATTCAAGCATGGAGTGCCGGACCTGCGTTTCCTATATATATATATATATATATATATATATATATATATATATATATATATATATATCTCTGGTTGTGTGTATGTGGGTACATATATGTATATATATATTTACAGAGGCTGTTTGTGGGGGTATATATATATGGTACGTGTATGTGTATATCGAGTGGGTGTATCAGATAACATTGCTATTCTTGCATAAGCAAGCACATGGCTGGACACCATTTTAACATTACTTCCTGGTTCTTCCCATGCAGTTGCTGCCCTACTACACTCAGCCTCTGGAGAACCCGAGGTGTTGTTAGGAATTTTTATTGTTTTGAACAAGCACACGTGCACTGTAATGCAGATTTATTCACACTTTACTTATGTGGTACTAAGTCCCGGTACGGGTCTGTCCTTCTGTACTTGCTGCTCGATGTACATAATCAGTCAGTCTAATGCAAACTAGCAGCTTTGCTGCAAAGTTGGTCAGAATGTATGTCGGACAAATTCGGCTGCACGGACGGACCTTTGCCGATCCTCTTTGGAGGAATGCAGGCGCATGTACTGCCTGAGGGGACATAGTGTGCTTATTTGTCTTATAAATTGACTGTTTCAGCTATCAGTTGCGGTCAATTCACCGCCAGCCCAATAGGCCAGTACGTCAGGTTCTCAACTGTTATCCCTTGTCAGTTTCAGCCTACGACATTTTATTACCCGTCAGAGCATACCTTACAGTATACAGCAGTAGGGGTGTGACTTCGCTCTGCTTTAAGGGGAATTTGGGTTAACAAGGCTGTAGTGGCATGGCACTCCAGTTCACGTTGCCCTACAAGAAGAACACCTTACACTTATCGCTGATTACAGCTTCTGTGGCCGTCGGACGGTTTTGTACTCGCTTTTCATTTTCACTAGTTGCGGCACGACGCCCACTTTGGCTACGTTCTTAACAGGAGGAGTCGGATTTCAAACGAGAATAGAGGCTTTACTTTGCGCTGGCTAGGGGTCTGGTCCTGTCTTAGAAACTTGCTTTTAGCAGAGAATAATTTGATTTCCTATCATTGTATACGCAATTCCTGAAGGAACTACTCAGATATGGTCTTTACGCCTCAGTTCATTAGGCGCCCTGCTGCAGGAGCAGCCATACACAGAACATGTGGTGGACTACGGTTATGGTACTGCCACCTACTTCCAGATCTCTCTAACCAGGTTTCAGTGGCCTTTACACCTAAGTCACTGACAAGACAGTGCCATAATGGGGTTCCAGCTTCTCCGATCGTCAGTTGTGGACATCCACAGTTGGGTGGATCCGCAGAGTTGGTTTCACAGATTATTGAAATCTAGTCAACAGAGGACAAGTCGGCGGTCCTGCAGAGGACACAGGCTCTAGTAGTCTCAATAGTTTGATGCCACAGTTAACACCAAAGACTGTCAGTCCGATATCGACCCTACTGACAGTGCGTCGCTTGCTACAGAGTCGTCTTGAAATACTTGCGGCGGTGACTACAGGTTGGATCCGCAGTAGTACCGGATTACGATGGATTTCGTATTTAGACGAATCAGGCCTACTTATGGTTTGCTGTAAAAACTTTCTTGTTTTTCTCTAACGTCCTAAGTGGATGCTGGGGACTCCGTCAGGACCATGGGGGAATAGCGGCTCCGCAGGAGACAGGGCACAAAAATAAAGCTTTAGGATTAGGTGGTGTGTACTGGCTCCTCCCCCTATGACCCTCCTCCAAGCCTCAGTTAGGTTTTTGTGCCCGTCCGAGCAGGGTGCAATCTAGGTGGCTCTCCTAAAGAGCTGCTTAGAAAAAGGTTTTAGGTTTTTTATTTTCAGTGAGTCCTGCTGGCAACAGGCTCACTGCATCGAGGGACTTAGGGGAGAGAATTTCAACTCACCTGCGTGCAGGATGGATTGGATTCTTAGGCTACTGGACACCATTAGCTCCAGAGGGAGTCGGAACACAGGTCTCACCCTGGGGTTCGTCCCGGAGCCGCGCCGCCGACCCCCCTTACAGATGCTGAAGATTGAAGGTCTGGAAACCGGCGGCAGAAGGCTCTTCAGTCTTCATGAAGGTAGCGCACAGCACTGCAGCTGTGCGCCATTGTTGTCACACACTTCACACCAAGCGGTCACGGAGGGTGCAGGGCGCTGCTGGGGGCGCCCTGGGCAGCAATATTTAATACCTTTATGGCAAAATAATACATCACATATAGCCATTGAGGCTATATGTATGTATTTAACCCATGCCAGTTATCTAAAACTACGGGAGAAAAGCCCGCCGAAATAGGGGGCGGAGCTTATTCTCCTCAGCACACAGCGCCATTTTCCTGCTCAGCTCCGCTGTGAGGAAGGCTCCCAGGACTCTCCCCTGCACTGCACTACAGAAACAGGGTAAAACAGAGAGGGGGGGCATTTTTTTGGCGATATTTTGATATATTTAAGCTGCTATAAAGAACAACACTTATATAAGGTTGTTCCCATATATATTATAGCGCTTGGGTGTGTGCTGGCAAACTCTCCCTCTGTCTCCCCAAAGGGCTAGTGGGGTCCTGTCTTCGATAAGAGCATTCCCTGTGTGTCTGCTGTGTGTCGGTACGTGTGTGTCGACATGTATGAGGACGATGTTGGTGTGGAGGCAGAGCAATTGCCGATAATGGTGATGTCACCCCCCAGGGAGTCGACACCGGAATGGATGGCTTTGTTTATGGAATTACGTGATAATGTCAGCACATTACAAAAATCAGTTGGGGGGCGTGGCCTGGAGTCTGACCAGGGTGGCTGCACATACAGGGAGCTCTCAATTCCCTGTGGAAAATATCCCCTTGTTTCCCTCCCCTCACCCCCAGACTGCTCCATTACACCTTCAACTGCACCACTAAGACCCCCTCACGCTGGTGGACCCGTGCCGCAGAGTCGGGAAGCCGGTATAATGGCTTCTGCGGACTGCGGCCTGTCCACCCACCTGAAGCCGGGGCCTCGAGTTCAGTCCGGCGCCACTCGTCACGGAGGCCGTCCGCCTCTGGGGACCCCGCAGTGCCCGCTCGAGACTCCCAGCTCGGATCTGTGCAGCCGGACCCCCCCTCCCCTTACCTGACATCTGGGGTCGGCGGTGCTGCAAGAGGGAGAAGAACCCGACTGCTGCGAGAGGCCCGGAATCCCCGCGGCGGCGGCCATCTTGGATCTCGGGACCCGGACGGGAGGACGGAGGACGTGCAGCCCGGGGATCCCCCCGGCGAAGTGGTAAGCCGCTTCCCCTGCTCTTACCTCCCTGCGGTGCTCCCTCCTTCTGGGCCCCAGCGCACACCACCCGCGGACGGCCACCGCTCACACGCTGGAGGGGCTGGCTGCAGCTCCGCCCCCCCCCCTCCTGTGACCTCAATCTGGGACTGACTCTGTCCCCCTCCTGGGCCTGAGGGAACCTGCTCCACTCCCTTTGCCTACACTGCCTCTTGGGGAGTGCCGGCCCGGATCCCCCCAAGCTTCCAGCTCCCTGCAGCCTACTCCAGCGGCGGCCATTTTGTGGGTCTCTGGGACCGCAGTTCCCCTCCAACCACCTAAAGCCCGCTGGGGCCTACATTGGAGCTCACCGTGGGCCGTTTCCATACCGGTCCTCTCCCCCCGCCGGGACCCAACCGCGGGACTACCCCGGTCACTGGCTGGTCCGTGCCCAGGACCCGCCCCCGTGGTCCCCGAGCGGTGGAGATCGTCTCCGAGGCCCCTCCTCCTGCGGCTTCAGATTATCAGCCTCCAATCCGGGGCTGGGTGCCCTCCCTCTGCTCGCTTGAGCCTCCCTGGGCGGGCTCCATCTGCCGGGCTCGGCTGAGCTCCACACCATGATGCCTCCCTAAACCCCCAGATTCACCTTCCCTGGTCCTGAGCCTCACTGCGGGAGCGCCGCCTCCATTTCCCACCCTGTCCTCCACCTACCCCCCTGCGCTCCCAAGATGACCAGAGGTAATAAAAAATCCCAGGGGTCCGACCTCACACCATTTCTAACCAAAAAAAACACTCCAGCCACAAACAGGCCTGACAATCCCGGCCCATCCCAAGGTCCCTCCGAATCGGAGGCCGAAGATGACGATCTCACCCCCCTCACCCGCAAAGACTTCCTCTCCCTCCTTAAGGAGATGCGGGACATTAAGTCCTCAGTCCAAGCTCTACACTCCTTGAAATCCGATATAGCCGATATCGGCTCCAGAACCGACCAACTTGAAAGGAGAGTGGAAGAAGTGGTAACATTCCAGCAAGCAGCAGAGACCGCGCTTCATCAACTCCGTCAGGACGTTGCCCACCTCCGGGAGGAGAACGAGGACCAAGACAATAGAGCAAGGAGAAATAATATGAGATTCCGGGGCATCCCAGAAGAGATCGAGGCGACCCATCTTGACCTTTACCTCAAACGTCTCTTCGCACACCTGTCGCCTGACACCCCCGAGGAGCATCTCCTACTGGACCGAGCCCATCGGGCCTTACGGCCTCGCTCCCAGGACTCCTCCCAGCCCAGAGATGTCCTCCTCCGAATGCACTACTTTACAGCAAAGGAGGCCATCATGAGGGAGGCCCGACGACTGGGCTCTGTGACTTTCCAAAATACTCCGCTCCAAATTTTTCAGGATTTATCCCCCCTAACCCTAGCTAAACGCAGGGACTTTAAACCCATCACCTCCCTGCTCTCCCGCCACAGCGTGAAGTACCGCTGGGGTTTCCCTTTCCGGATCCTAGTGTGGCACCAAGGGAAGCTCATCACAGCCAGAGACCAACCTGAGGCCCAAACGCTCCTCTCCAGACTGGGCATCTCCGCTCCTGACCAAGATGTCCATTCTCCATGCCTCCCACCACGGACACAGCAGGTCTCACTTCAATCTCCTCGCTCCGAGTGGTTCACGGTCCCATCCTCTGCGGCCTCCCAGGCTCCACCTCCAGTTCCCTGAGAACTTTTACCTCTCTGAGCTACCGCTCCCCACATTGAATTGGGACGATCACTCCTGGTCGTATCCCCCCATCAGAGGCGCTACTTTACTTTAGGTTCCCCGTAACCTTGCCTCTTGATCCCCTAGTTGCCTCACAAATGTTTTGTTGTTATCCCTGGTTGAATTGTTACTGTGTTTAAAAGCTTAAATGCCTAACTGCCTAAAAACTCGAAGCTCTCCCTTCTGATATGTTTCCATGCTGACACTTGACTTACTCTCTTCCATCCCCCCCCCCTTCCTATTCCTCGCCCTTTGGGGCTGGCGCTCCCGCTGTCTTCTCCTCCTGTCTTCTCTCCAGCTCTCTCCCTCAGGTACCCCCAGGGGAGGCTTTCCTCCTGTCCTTTCCCGAGCGGCTCGTGATCCGCGATCTGGACCCCATGCCGCGCCCCCACAGGGCCCCAGGCCCTACTGCTGACCTAGGTGCTCCCCCGACACCTAGTATTCCTTCCCCTTGTCAGCTCTACCGGTCCTGGCCTCCTCCGCCAGACGACCACCCACCCTCCCACCCCCTCCGGTCTTCCCCCCCCCCCCCCTCCTCTGACCACACTCTCTCTCACATCATATATCTCCGATCTGTCTCCCCCCTCTCCATTTTTAACCACCTCCGCCCTTTCAAATCCGCCGACCTCGCTGTTGCCTGCCCATGGGTCTCCGGGTACTCTCTCATAACGTGAAGGGCCTGAATAGCCCTCAAAAGAGGGGTAAGCTCTTTGCTTCCCTTAAACACCATGGAGGCGACCTGATCTTCCTACAGGAAACTCACTTCGTACACGACTCTCACCCCACCCTCCAATGTAAACCATTCCCTGTCTCCTTTCACGCCTGCGATCACCTGGCCAAAAAACGTGGAGTAGCGATTTTAATAGCCCGCCACCTCTCTTTTGAACTCCTAGACTCTCATACTGACAAAGACGGCCGGTTCCTTGTCCTGGTAGGGAGACTTAATAATAATCTATGCACCCTGGTTAACGTTTACGCCCCTAACCAGCGACAGGAACGGTTCTTTACGAGGCTAGATAATCTCCTCACCCGAGTCCGCCAGGGCGACCTTATACTTGCAGGGGACTTCAACTCCGTCCTCAACCCACAGCTAGATCGCTCTTCCTCTCCCCCTACTCCTTCCCCATCGGACTCCCTCCGCTCTAGATCCCTCCTCCGACTTATGCGTTCTCAACTCCTCTACGACTCCTGGAGGATAAAAGATCCCTCTGCCCGCGATTATACCTTCTACTCTGCCCCTCATAACTCCTACTCCCGCATTGATATGGTCCTGCTCAGTCATGATCTTGCTCTGAATCTCCGCGATGCCCATATTCACCCATTAGTATGGTCCGACCACGCTCCCATCTCCTGCGACCTGGCAGGTTTGGTTTCCCGTCCTCGCCCTATGACATGGCGCCTAAACGACTCCCTCCTACATAACCCTGAGATTAGGTCCCATCTTCATGACAAAATCTCTGACTATTTCACCTTAAATGACTCCCCCGATATTTCCAGATCCACCCTCTGGCTGGCGCATAAGGCTGTTCTTCGTGGACACCTCATCAGTCTAGCCTCAAAAGCCAAAAAGCAATCCCTTTCCCAATACAACAGGCTCTCCATTAAACTCCACGCACTTGAGACCCAACACAAGGCGTCCTCCGACCCAACGGTCTTGTCCGAACTTCGCACCATTAAGGCGGAACTTGATCTCCTCCTTACTACACGAGTGGCCAAGCGTCTTAAGTGGCTTCGCCAGTCCTTTTATGAGAAGGGTGACAAGGCGGACAAGATCCTGGCGGCTCGACTCCGCTCCACGAGAGCCAAAACCAACATTGTCACTATCAGAAACTCTCTCAATCAACTTGTTCAGGATCCCATTGCCATTAGAGCCGCTTTCCAATCTTACTACACCGATCTATACAACCTCCCGCCCCCTCCACCGGGCCCCTCCCCCCGACCTCGATCCGACCTTATCTCCCACTTTCTCTCTGCTTCTAATCTACCCAGACTTCCCCAGGACGCCTTGGACCTTCTTAACGGAGAGATTACGGTGGATGAAATCACTCAGACTATACTCATGCAAAAAATCGGCAAATCCCCGGGTCCGGACGGGTTCACGGCTCTCTATTACAAAAAATTCTCTGCCCTTCTCTCCCCCCACCTACACTCTCTGTTCAATGGGATTGTCCAAGGCGACCCTTTTCCCCCTGAGATGCTAGAGGCTAGAATTGTGGTGATCCCCAAAGAAGGCAAAGATCCCCTTAACTGCGCTAGCTATCGCCCCATATCTCTCCTGAACTTAGACCTGAAAATCTTTGCTAAAATTCTGGCCAATCGCCTTAATCCATACCTCCCTTCCCTTGTTCACTACGACCAAGTAGGGTTTATACCGGGCCGCCAGGCAAGAGATAACACCAGACGAGCTATTGACCTTATACATATCTCGAATTCCAGGAGATCCCCTACTATCATGCTCTCCTTAGATGCCGAAAAAGCATTTGACCGGATCTCCTGGGAATTCCTGAAACCCGCCTTGGAGGCTTATGGCCTGTCCGGGGGCTTCCTCACTAGCATCCTAGCATTATACTCCACCCCCTCTGCCACCGTCCTTATCAATGGTACCCCATCCGCCCCACTTAGTATCTCCAATGGCACACGTCAGGGCTGCCCCCTCTCCCCCTTAATATTTGCCCTCATCATAGAACCCCTTGCCTCTCAAATTAGAATACATCCGGACATACACGGAGTACAGGTAAGCCCGATAGATCCCAAAATTTCCCTCTTCGCAGATGACATCCTACTCTCCCTGACCCAGCCCCTTATTTCACTCCCAAACTTATTCTCAGTTCTACAAGCCTATAGCCTTATTTCAGGCTATAAGATCAACTACTCCAAATCTGAGGCCATGATGCTACATATCCCCCAACATGAGGCTGAATCCCTTCGCGCCAACTTTAAATTTAAATGGCAGCCCACGAGGATTAAATACTTAGGGATCTACCTAACCCCGCACTATGACTCCCTGTTCCGAGAAAACTTCCCGCCCCTCCTCACCAACACACTAGCCGACCTGACCTCTTGGAACAGTCTCTTCATCTCGTGGCTGGGCAGGATCATAGCAGTTAAAATGACCATAATCCCCAAATGGCTCTACCTTTTCCAGACTCTTCCTGTGGCGGTCCCGGCCCCCTTTCTCCGCAATATCCAACGAGCCCTTATACGCTTTATTTGGAACCACAGGCCTCCCCGCATTGCAGCCAACACTCTGAAAAGATCAACTTCCACGGGAGGCAGAGGCCTTCCCGACGTTAAGCTATACTACCTCGCCTCCCACTTATCCCACATTGTCACTTCATACGCTCCTCCAGGGTCATTATCCTGGTTGGACATTGAGGCAGCCTTCATTGGCATCCCAGACCTGACCCCCTTATGGGGACTCTCCTCCACCTCTCGACCCCCAACCTCTAAACTTCTTCCCACCATCAAATTCAACCTTAAAACCTGGGACACCCTCTCTCTGAAGTGGGGTCTCACTACTACACCCTCACCCTTGACCCCCATCTGGCAGAATCCCATGTTCCCCTCCGGACTCTCGAGTACGAGATCCCGGGCGTGGATAACACTGGGCCTTAAATTCCCAATCGACTTTGCCGATCGGGGCCAATGGCTGTCCCTACCTGACCTCCAGCAGAAAATCCCCTCACAACCACTCAATCCCTTCCAATTCCTACAAATACGCCACTTTCTAACCTCCCTCCCCCCCACCGCCTTACTTCATGCCCTTACTCCCTTTGAATCCCTATGTGTCAACTCCCACTCATCCAAAGGCATAATTTCCCAACTTTATTCTCTCCTACTGGAATCCTCCCTACCTTTATCCCGGCCCCATAAACTCGCATGGGAACGGGACCTCGGGCCTCCACCCGAAACCGAAGACTGGGAGGACATGAGACTAGGGATTGCTAAATCCTCTATTGCCACCGCCTATAAGGAAACGGCCTACAAAGTTTATTATCGCTGGTACTACACTCCCGACCGTCTCAACAAATTCTTCCCGTCCGCCTCCCCGGCCTGCTGGAGGAACTGCGGAGCTAGAGGTACTATGCTCCACATATGGTGGACTTGCCCGGTTATCATGTCCTTCTGGGATTTGGTCCACTCCCTCCTCAACTCACTTCTAGAATCTCCTTTGCCGAAAGACCCCTGGATCTCCCTACTGTGTTATCCCCCCCCACTTCTCAATAAATTCTCCCAAAAGCTGACCTCACACATTCTAGCGGCAGCAAAATCACTGATCGCCCTCAACTGGAAGAGCCCCTCACCACCTTCCCTACTATCCCTTAAAACTAAAATCTGGCACATCGCCTCAATGGAAAAAATCACCTATTACCTCCACGACCGGGGCCACGTCTTCGAGCAGGTCTGGGCCCCCTGGCTCGCCGCTGAACGTGGCTAGCCGTTCCCCTCCGTCTGCCCCCGCTCCCCCCGCAGACCCATGGGCACCTACCACCTTCTCTCTCCGACATTCTTCTTTAACCCCACTCCTATCTTTCTCAACTACCTCTTCTTCCTATTACCCTCTCTCTCTTCGTCTCTTTCCTGTCTCCCCTCTATTATGATCTTGTTGTTCTTGAGATATATACTATGTATGAATATAAATGTGGTCGTCCCCCCCCGTTCCTCTCCCCCCCCCCCCCCTGATCCCCATGTTTGAACTCGACTGTTTTCCCACACTGATTAACCCTGTTATGTATCTGAAATTTGTGGTCTATCTTGGACGCTGGCTATGTTGGCCGCCTGTCCCAAGTATTTCTAGAATGCCTTTTCAATGTACCTGACCACGTATAAATAAAGAATTTCAAAAAAACAAAACAAAAATCAGTTGACGACATGAGACGGCCGGCAAACCAGTTAGTACCTGCCCAGGCGTCTCAGACACCGTCAGGGGCTGTAAAGCGCCCTTTACCTCAGTCGGTCAACACAGACCCAGACACAGACACTGAATCTAGTGTCGACGGTGATGAAACAAACGTATTTTCAAGTAGGGCCACACGTTAAATGATCACGGCAATGAAGGAGGCTTTGCATATCTCTGATACTGCAAGTACCACAAAAAGGGGTATTATGTGGGGGGTGAAAAAACTACCTGTAGTTTTTCCTGAATCAGAGGAATTAAATGATGTATGTGATGAAGCGTGGGTTAACCCAGATAGAAAAATGCTAATTTCAAAAAAGTTATTAGCATTATACCCTTTCCCGCCAGAGGTTAGGGCGCGCTGGGAAACACCCCCTAGGGTGGATAAGGCGCTCACACGCTTATCAAAACAAGTGGCGTTACCGTCTCCTGATACGGCCGCCCTCAGGGATCCAGCTGATAGGAGAATGGAAACTACCCTAAAAAGTATATACACACATACTGGTGTTATACTGCGACCAGCCATCGCCTCAGCCTGGATGTGCAGTGCTGGGGTCGTCTGGTTGGATTCCCTGACTGAAAATATTGATACCCTGGATAGGGACAGTATTTTATTGACTATAGAGCAATTAAAGGATGCTTTCCTTTATATGCGAGATGCTTAGAGAGATATTTGCACTCTGGCATCGAGAGTAAATGCGATGTCCATATCTGCCAGAAGGAGTTTATGGACGCGACAGTGGTCAGGTGATGCGGATTCCAAACGACATATGGAAGTATTGCCGTATAAAGGGGAGGAATTATTTGGCGTCGGTCTATCGGATCTGGTGGCCACGGCAACTGCCGGAAAATCCACCTTTTTACCTCAGACCCCCTCCCAACAGAAAAAGACACCGTCTTTTCAGCCGCAGTCCTTTCGGTCCTATAAGAACAAGCGGACAAAAGGACAGTCATATCTGCCTCGGGGCAGAGGAAGGGGTAAGAGAGGGCAGCAAGCAGCCCCTGCCCAGGAACAGAAGCCCTCCCAGGGTTCTGCAAAGCCCTCAGCATGACGCTGGGGCCTTACAAGCGGACTCAGGAGCGGTGGGGGGTCGACTCAAGAATTTCAGCGCACAGTGGGCTTGCTCACAGGTGGACCCCTGGATTCTGCAGGTAGTATCTCAGGGTTACAGGTTGGAATTCGAGAAGTCTCCCCCTCGCCGGTTCCTAAAGTCTGCTTTGCCAACGTCTCCCTCAGACAGGGCGACGGTATTGGAAGCCATTCACAAGCTGTTTTCTCAGCAGGTGATAGTCAAGGTACCCCTCCTACAACAGGGAAAGGGGTATTACTCCACGCTATTTGTGGTACCGAAGCCGGACGGCTCGGTAAGACCTATTCTAAATCTGAAATCTTTGAACCTGTACATACAAAAATTCAAGTTCAAGATGGAGTCACTCAGAGCAGTGATAGCGAATCTGGAAGAAGGGGACTTTATGGTGTCCCTGGACATAAAGGATGCTTACCTACATGTCCCAATTTGCCCTTCACATCAAGGGTACCTCAGGTTCGTGGTGCAAAACTGTCATTATCAGTTTCAGACGCTGCCGTTTGGATTGTCCACGGCACCTCGGGTCTTTACCAAGGTAATGGCCGAAATGATGATTCTTCTGCGAAGAAGAGGCGTATTAATTATCCCTTACTTGGACGATCTCCTGATAAGGGCAAGGTCCAGAGAACAGCTGGAGGACGGAGTAGCACTAACCCAACTAGTGCTGCAACAACACGGGTGGATTCTGAATTTTCCAAAATCTCAGTTGACCCCGACGACACGTCTGCTGTTCCTGGGAATGATTCTGGACACGGTTCAGAAAAAGGTGTTTCTTCCGGAGGAGAAAGCCAGGGAGTTATCCAAACTTGTCAGGAACCTCCTAAAACCAGGGAAAGTGTCTGTGCATCAATGCACAAGAGTCCTGGGAAAGATGGTGGCTTCTTACGAAGCGATTCCATTCGGCAGATTCCACGCACAAACTTTTCAGTGGGATCTGCTGGACAAATGGTCCGGATCGCATCTGCAGATGCATCAGCGGATAACCTTATCGCCACGGACAAGGGTGTCTCTTCTGTGGTGGTTGCAGAGTGCTCATCTGTTAGAGGGCCGCAGATTCGGCATACAGGACTGGGTCCTGGTGACCACGGATGCCAGTCTGAGAGGCTGGGGAGCGGTCACACAGGGAAGAAACTTCCAGGGAGTATGGTCAAGCCTGGAGATGTCTCTTCACATAAATATACTGGAGCTAAGAGCGATTTACAATGCTCTAAGTCTGGCAAAACCCCTGCTTCAGGGTCAGCCGGTGTTGATCCAGTCGGACAACATCACGGCAGTCGCCCACGTAAACAGACAGGGCGGCACAAGAAGCAGGACAGCAATGGCAGAAGCTGCAAGGATTCTTCGCTGGGCGGAAGATCATGTGATAGCACTGTCAGCAGTATTCATTCCGGGAGTGGACAACTGGGAAGCAGACTTCCTCAGCAGACACGATCTACACCCGGGAGAGTGGGGACTTCATCCAGAAGTCTTCCACATGATTGTGAACCGTTGGGAAAAACCAATGGTGGATATGATGGCGTCCCGCCTCAACAAAAAACTGGACAGGTATTGCGCCAGGTCAAGAGACCCTCAGGCAATAGCTGTGGACGCTCTGGTAACACCGTGGGTGTTCCAGTCAGTGTATGTGTTCCCTCCTCTGCCTCTCATACCAAAGGTACTGAGAATTATACGGCAAAAGGGAGTAAGATCGATACTAGTGGCTCCGGATTGGCCAAGAAGAACTTGGTACCCGGAACTTCAAGAGATGCTCACGGAGGATCCGTGGCCTCTACCTCTAAGAAGGGACCTGCTCCAGCAAGGACCGTGTCTATTCCAAGACTTACCGCGGCTGCGTTTGACGGCATGGCGGTTGAACGCCGAATTCTAAGGGAAAAAGGCATTCCGGAAGAGGTCATTCCTACACTGGTAAAAGCCAGGAAGGAGGTGACTGCACAACATTATCACCGCATTTGGAGAAAATATGTTGCGTGGTGTGAGGCCAGGAAGGCCCCCACGGAGGAATTTCAACTGGGTCGATTCCTACATTTCCTGAAAACAGGATTGTCTATGGGCCTCAAATTGGGGTCCATTAAGGTTCAAATTTCGGCCCTGTCGATTTTCTTCCAGAAAGAATTGGCTTCAGTTCCTGAAGTCCAGACTTTTGTAAAAGGAGTACTACATATACAGCCCCCGGTTGTGCCCCCAGTGGCACCGTGGGATCTTAATGTAGTCTTGGATTTTCTCAAATCCCATTGGTTTGAGCCGCTCAAATCGGTGGAGTTGAAGTATCTTACATGGAAAGTAACCATGCTACTGGCCCTGGCTTCAGCCAGGAGAGTATCAGAATTGGCGGCTTTATCATATAAGAGCCCATATCTGATTTTCCATACGGACAGGGCAGAACTGCGGACACGTCCTCATTTTCTGCCTAAGGTGGTGTCAGCGTTTCACCTGAACCAGCCTATTGTGGTGCCTGCGGCTACTAACGATTTGGAGGATTCCAAGTTGTTGGACGTGGTCCGGGCATTGAAAATATATATTTCAAGAACGGCGGGAGTCAGAAAGTCTGACTCACTGTTTATATTGTATGCACCCAACAAGATGGGTGCTCCTGCTTCTAAGCAGACGATTGCTCGTTGGATTTGTAGCACAATTCAACTTGCACATTCTGTGGCAGGCTTGCCACAACCTAAATCTGTCAAGGCCCATTCCACAAGGAAAGTGGGCTCATCCTGGGCGGCTGCCCGGGGGGTCTCGGCATTACAACTCTGCCGAGCTGCTACTTGGTCAGGGGCAAACACATTTGCAAAATTCTACAAATTTGATACCCTGGCTGAGGAGGACCTTGAGTTCTCTCATTCGGTGCTGCAGAGTCATCCGCACTCTCCCGCCCGTTTGGGAGCTTTGGTATAATCCCCATGGTCCTGACGGAGTCCCCAGCATCCACTTAGGACGTTAGAGAAAATAAGAATTTACTTACCGATAATTCTATTTCTCATAGTCCGTAGTGGATGCTGGGCGCCCATCCCAAGTGCGGATTGTCTGCAATACTTGTACATAGTTATTGTTACAAACAAATTCGGGTTGTTATTGTTGTGAGCCGTCTGTTCAGAGGCTCCTACGTTTGTCATACTGTTAACTGGGTTCAGATCACAAGTTATACGGTGTGATTGGTGTGGCTGGTATGAGTCTTACCCGGGATTCAATATCCTTCCTTATTGTGTACGCTCGTCCGGGCACAGTATCCTAACTGAGGCTTGGAGGAGGGTCATAGGGGGAGGAGCCAGTACACACCACCTAATCCTAAAGCTTTATTTTTGTGCCCTGTCTCCTGCGGAGCCGCTATTCCCCCATGGTCCTGACGGAGTCCCCAGCATCCACTACGGACTACGAGAAATAGAATTATCGGTAAGTAAATTCTTATTTTAAACGCTACCGTTTGGCTTCTTATCGGCGCCTCGGGTAGTCACAAGTAAAGGCTGTTATGATGGTTCATCTCAGATCCCTGAGAGGTATAACAGTTCCGTGCTTTGGAGATCTGCTCATCAACGCTCCGTCTCAATGCTTATTCCTGCAACGGGCCTTACTAACCTAATATGGCGTCGGTCAGCGCAGTTGAATTGTCAACCTCAGGAGATCAACCCTCATTTCGTCATAAGGATTTATGCATAGAAATGATTCTGGGATACACGGTTTTCCCTAACTGAACACAACACAAAGTGTTCGTCATCATGTACGGTTAGTACGCAATTCCACAGACTGACTCTGTACATTTGTGCCATTCCTATTTGGAAGGAGAGTGGAGTCTTTCCACGCACTCCGGTTCGCAGGAGTTCACTCAGGTCATTTTCACCTGGATATCATTGCACGCATCTACTGCCAAGTGCAGTCAGACAACGCGACGGCGGTCGCATACACATTCATCAGGAAGTGCGGTTGTCTCCTACGGCCAGAGTATCACTACCCTGGTGGCCTACAAGTATACAATCTCACCGCAGGGAGAAGGTTCGGCGTCTGCAATTGGATAATTCTTGCAACGGACGCGAGTCTCAGAGGTTGGGGACCTGTGGTCCAAACTGGTCAACTTCAGAGTCTCTGGTCAGATCACGGAAGATTGCTGTCAATTAACTGACCTAGTACTCAGGCCAATTTCCAACGCACTGCACCAAGCGGTGCACATGCTCCGATCTCAGAGACAAGGAGAAATTCGAGGTCGCATGGCCATGCGGGAGGTGGCTCGAATCCTCAATTGGGTCTACTGTCACCAGGTGATATTGTCGCCAGTGTTTGTTCCGGAAGGACAACTGGAAGGCAGCTTACCCGGCTGTCAACATGTTCTTCCAGGCAACTGGGATTTGGCGTTTCAAGCGTTCCAGATGATGGTCTAGCAGTAGAATTACCCAGGGATCTAATGACATGTCGCCAACAGTCATCAGATATTCCAGTTTGTGGCCACAACAAGAGCCCCAAAGGCTGTGGCAGTACATGCTCTCACAATTGCGTGGCCGTACAGTTTGTGCATCTGTTTCCACCGTTTCCGCTGCTTCCTCGGTTGCTAAAATGGACCACACAAGAGTCCACGACGGTCATACTGGTGGTGCCGCATTTGCCTAGAAGAGCATGGTTCTCGGTTCTCCGCGACCTACTCGCAGCCGATCCTTGTCAGCTTCCGCCACGTGAGGACCTGTTACAACAAGGGGGTAAATTTACTAAAATTCGTATTTTTCCGAATGAGGTTAAAGTTCAAACACGAATGACATCGAAAGTGTAAAATTGCAACTTTTTGAGGTTTATTACGACTAATTTACTAAGCTGTCGTATTCTGCATTTTCGTATTTTCCGATGTCGATGTCATTCGTATTTTTTGGCAGTGTTTTACGGGAGTGAATTGTAAAACACTGCCGACATTAACACAATGAATCTCGGCCGGATCTGTGAGATCCGTGCTGGGCTTCATTGTGCACCTTTCGTAAATAAAAAAACATTGTTAAAATTTAAAAAAAAAATGCGTGGAGTCCCCCCCCTAAACAAAACCAGCCTCGGGCTCTTTGAGCCGGTCCTGGTTCACAAAATATGTGGAACAAAATGACCGGGGTTCCCCCATATTTCATAAACCAGCACCGGGCTCTGCGCCTGGTCCTGGTTCCAAAAATACGGGGGACAAAAAGCGTAGGGGTCCCCCGTATTTTTGAAACCAGCACCGGGCTCCACTAGCCAGGTACATAATGCCACAGCCGGGGGACACTTTTATATTGGTCCCTGCGGCCCTGGCATTACATACCCAACTAGTCACCCCTGGCCGGGGTACCCTGGAGGAGTGGAAACCCCTTAAATCAAGGGGTCCCCCCCTCCAGCCACCCAAGGGCCAGGGGTGAAGCCCGAGGCTGTCCCCCCCATCCAAGGGCGGCGGATGGGGGGCTGATAGCCTTTTTGTAAAAATGTGAATATTGTTTTTAGTAGCAGTACTACAAGTCCCAGCAAGCCTCCCCCGCAAGCTGGTATTCGGAGAACCATAAGTACCAGCATGCAGTGGAAAACCGGGCCCGCTGGTACCTGTAGTACTACTACTAAAAAAATACCCCAATAAAAACAGGAGACACACACCTTGAAAGTATAAGTTTATTACATACATGCACACCTACATACATACATACTTTACTATGTTCACACGAGGGTCGGTCCTTTTATCCATGTAGAATCCATGGGGTACCTGTGGAAAAAATTATACTCACATAATCCAGTGTAGATTGGTCCTCTTCTGTTCTTTGTATAATCCACGTACTTTGCAAAATAAAAAAACGGACACCCGACCACGCACTGAAAGGGGCCCCATGTTTTCACATTAGACCCCTTTCCCGGAATTCCAGGACCCCCCCTGACTCCTGTCTTAGGGGGTTCCTTCAGCCAATCAGGGAGCGCCACGTCGTGGCACCCTCCTGATTGGCTGTGTGCTCCTGTAGTGTATATCAGGCAGCACACGGCAGTGATACAATGTAGCGCCTATGCGCTCCATTGTAACCAATGGTGGGAACTTGGCGGTCAGCGGTTGACCGAAAGTAACCTCACCGCTGACCGCAAAGTTCCCACCATTGGTTACAATGGAGCGCATAGGCGCTACATTGTATCACTGCCGTGTGCTGCCTGGATGGGGGGGGACAGCCTCGGGCTTCACCCCTGGCCCTTGGGTGGCTGGAGGGGGGGGGACCCCTTGATTTAAGGGGTTCCCACTCCTCCAGGGTACCCCGGCCAGGGGTGACTAGTTGGGTATGTAATGCCAGGGCCGCAGGGACCAATATAAAAGTGTCCCCCGGCTGTGGCATTATGTACCTGGCTAGAGGAGCCCGGTGCTGGTTTCAAAAATACGGGGGACCCCTACGCTTTTTGTCCCCCGTATTTTTGGAACCAGGACCAGGCGCAGAGCCCGGTGCTGGTTTATGAAACTTGGGGGAACCCCGGTCATTTTTTCTCACATATTTTGTGAACCAGGACCGGCACAAAGAGCCCGAGGCTGGTTTTGCTTAGGAGGGGGGACCCCACGCATTTTTTTCAAACAAATTTAACACTTTCCCACCCCTTCCCACTGATAAACATGCACGGATCTCATGGATCCGAGCATGCCTATCAGAACATTGTAAAAAAAAGCAGGTCTGTTTTATTTTAGCTTTTTTTACGATTTGTATTTTTTCACGGCAGTGTTTGGCTATTGCCGGCAGTGTTTGTGAATTACACTTTTTAGTAAATTACCGAGTTCTACCAAATAACAGGCGTATTTGACCGATCGTGTATTCATTCGTAATTTTTTTCTTTGAGTTCCAAAAAAATACGAATGCCCTCATCACTGCCGTGATTTGAGTTTAGTAAATTCCCGAGATGACACTTTGAAGAAAAAACAGTATCTCGGTCAAAATCTGGAGCTTAGTAAATTTCCACCAAGGACTGTTCTTTTACCCCGATTTAACGTGGCTGCGTTTGACGGAGTAGCTGTTATAACCATCCTCTTCAGCAGAGAGAATGTTCTGTAATTTGTTCTACCAACCATGTTACGGGCTAAGAAGTCAGTTACGGCAGCTCAGTAGCGTGTCTATATAGGTTGGTGTGAAGAAGTGTTTCGCTCTTTTGCCGATTGTACACACCTTCCTGCAGGGTGTCCTCAGAAGACGGCCTTTTGAGTTAGATTTGGTACAATGTTCATATTTTTGAACCCTTGCATCAGGTGGAGGTTAGGTTCTCATTTGGAAAACAGGTTGTCTTAGCCGTGGCATCAGCCAGACGTGTTTAACATTGGGTGCTTTGTCATCCAACCCACCGTATCTGGTGTTTTATCATCATAGAGCGGAACTTTGTACGAATTCCGTTGTTCTGAACAAAGATGTTACACATCACTAAATCAGTCGTAGTTCCTGTGTTATCAGAAGGTTCAGGAATTTCAGTTACTTTAGATGTGGTACGCGCAATACGCGTTGATATAGTCCAAACCTCAAGTGTACGTAAAACAGACACATTGTTTGTCCTCTACTATGTAGTTAATATGGCTTGGCCAGCTTCTAAGCAGACCTTATGCCATACGTCAGATTTAGCTTCATCATAGGCTAACTTTCTTCGTAACGTCATGGGCAGGCTACAACCGTCTATATCAGGGTCAGACCTTTTCACACGTTCTTAGGAACGTCATGGTCAGGCTACAACCGCCTACGTCAGTGTCAGACCATTCCACATGTTCTTCGGGAATGTAAGGGGCAGCAGGTCGTGGAGCGTCTACGACGCAACTTAGACGAGCTGCGACATGGTCATCTGTGCATGACCATCAGTACGCTTTTTGGTGCGTTTTTCCAAGTTGGTACAGCATCAGCATCTAGCTTTGGCCGTATAGTGTTACAGGTGCCAAACAGCTCTCCCGCCCACGGGGGAAGCTTTGGTACGTCCCAAGAGTACTCCAGTGACCCCTAGTGGATGAAAAAGAAAATAGGATTTTGATACTTACCAGGTAAATCCTTTTCTTTAAATACATAGGGGGCACTGGACGCCCACCCAGAGCAGTTTTACCTGTCTTGTGGTAAGTTCAGTGGATCTTATGGTAACGCAGTATCACCAATGGTCACGATGTTAGGGTGATATCTATTATGGTGTCAACTGATAGTTATCAGTTACGTTATGTGTCAACTTTAGTGTTGACCATTATATTATAATGTTATATGTAATTCGCTAGGGTTCATATAATGTTACATGTAATTCTCTATGGTTCATCCTCTCTATCGCTCCTGTTCGGCTCAGTAAAAATACTGAAGTCTCTATGGGAGTATGGAGGGGGTAACCAGTTGCTAATTTAAATATTTAAATGTGCCATTCCCGGCTACGCCCAGTCCATATCCCAAGAGTACTCCAGTGCCCCCTATGGATTCAAAGAAAAGGATTTACCTGGTAAGTACCAAAATCTTATTTTCTTTGATTACTTCGGGAAATCTCCCTGGTGGGCTTCACTGGAAAGGGTGAAAGATAGTTATCTAATTTCTCTGTTTTTCACCCTACAAACAATTCCAGTTGAAAGATACCAAAAAGGAAATTTTCATTGCCTCTCTCAGGAAAATATTCCAAACAGAACTTCCACCAAAAGAAATTACGGTGTAAGGTCCGATAGGAGCCCTAAGTTGGGTACATTGCGATCCGCTACCAACAGTGTATCGTTGTACTGGCCAGCGTGGGCGAGAGCGAGTGGAAGGCGCTCGGGTATACTTCCACCGTCTACTTATATTGAGTATTTTGGTGTTTGTGGGAATTTTTTAAAATTATTAGAAAAGACCCACAAATATGGGAGCCAGTTGCCCAAGTAAGAGACGTTTAGACAGGGTTCAGGCAGAATTGTGGCCAAAAGGATCAGCAAGGTTTATCATGTGTGAAAAATATGGTTCACACACAGAAGTTTTATGCAATGAGTGGGTATGTATGACTAACAATGATAGGGAACCATTCCCTAGGGTGGGCAGCTTTGAACCAGAGGTACTGCAGAATGTAAGCAGTAGATTATGTCTTCTTAAATCCAGAAAACAAAGGATTAGACATAATGATTGTTTAAAATTATGGCAACAGGAGGGGGATATGCAAAGAGAACAAATTCGCAAAACAGGTTCATAACCTAGCGGGAATGAGAACACAAACACACCAGTGTCAACACAGGTCGAAGGGGAAGAGATGGCTACGGTCAATGGTATATCCGTAAATGATAGTAGTATGCAAAAACAATGTATTAACCCTAATTTTTGCAAGATGTATCCTGTTTTGAAGTCTTTTCAAGGTTATAGGTCACAGGAAGATGAAGGATCCAGCCAAATTCCAGCTCTCCTCCAAGCAGTCACTTTGCAGGACACTCAGGTGGGGCCTGTCCAACCAGGTAGAGCAGTTACAATATTCCCCAATTAAAGAACTAGTGAGGTCACAGCTACCGGTAAGTGTGAGACAGTTCATTGCAGAGAGACAACAACACCTCACAGTAAACATTTTAGGAACGGAATGGTAGAATTACACCCTGTCTTGGAAATAGTAACTCCCAAAGGGGGAACCGATAGTCAGGGAGTAATCCTCACCAGGAATAATGCAATGTATTGCCCGTGGCCCAGAGATGAGCTGCGATCAATCATTTCAGAATTCCCCGACCCTCGGAAGCATTTAGCCAGATGTCAGAAATTTATCAGAGATCTGGGTAATGCGTATGAACCGACAAACACACACTGGCGGATAGTTTTGAAAGCGTGCCTACCCCCTAATATTGACACCCAAAAATGTATCACTGATTGTAGATTAGAGTCGGATAGTCTTATGACTGACAGAAACAATCAGGAAAATATAGAACGAATTAATAGGCAACTAGAGCTGTGTTTCCCCATTGAGTGGAGAAGAATTTTCTCCATAAAACAGAGGGAAAATGAAATGACATCTGAATATTTCCATCGGGCCCTGCAAAGAATGGATAGATACATTGGGGTATCAGATACAGGGAACGATGCGAATTATAGGGAAGTGGCTGTTTCTGTGCCAATGGACGGACTCAATAAGGCAGTAAGGGACAGGGTACAAACATTTTTGCCTGATTGGAGAGGGGCCACAGTAGCTTGCCTTAGAGAGTGCGCGATTGAACACCATAAGAATATTGCTAGGCGTAGAGAACTGCAGGAGGAGAGGCTGAGGATTGAAAGAATACAGGCTCTTACACCAAAGTCTCATCAACCTAAACCCCAAAACAAGTAAGAAAGGACCTAGGATATGTTACACTTGTAGGAAGGAAGGGCATGTTGCCAGAGATTGTAGGAGTAGTAGAACACATAGCCAATATAGACCCCTAGACAGAGAAAACAAGCCACGTTATTAAACACATAGACGGGATCAAGGGATATATAGTAAGGAATCACGAGCCATATAGAGAACACAGATTCGGTTAATGGGAAGAACAGAATAAATGCAACTTTACCCTTTTGACAGAACTTGCTGGGGTTAGGAGGAGGTCTCTAAACTTTTGCTTCTCTCTCTAGCAGAAGTGACCTCTAAGTAACTTAACAGGAGTTTTGTTAGAGATGGTATACATATAGAGTGCTCCCACCCATGAAGCACAAAATATGTTGGATACCCACGAAGACCAATGTTGCATTTCACTGTTCTAGATGCATGTCCATCACAGGTAGAGGAAATTATCTCAAAGATACCGGGTTCCCTATGAACTTAGAATGGACAGGACACTGGATTGATGGCTGGGATAGTCCCAGTAGAGATATAACACACAGAATTTCTTTTGGAGCAGACCGAGTAGAGAATCATTCCCCTGTAGTGCCCAATCCAGATGTCAAATTTTGTCAAATCTTCTTTGCCTCTACAAACTTATCGGTTACTAAACTCTATGTGATTTGTCTTCAAAGTTTCCTCTTCATCTCTTACGTTCACTGACAGGATTATAGTTCAAACGCCACATGCCTACTCGGTCTTTCAGAGCTCTGCCCAAATCCAGTATATCTCACCACAGCATAGGGACACCAGTATTTACGCAGTGTGCTTGGTCATGCACAAAGGGTGGAGAATGAGAATACTGGTGAAGGGAGACTGTGCATAGACACCGATATGCATGATGGTGTGACAACCTGATGGTGAACGCAAATCTGACAAATTTTCTTTTTATTATTTCCCCTCTCTTTTCACTTTCCACAGACGGTTAACTTCACACAACTGACAATACACAACACTTAAACACATCGAAATGCAAGATTTGTGTTCATTACAGGAAAGGGCAGTCTGGAGGTCAAAGGGATATGGCCAGGAATCCTCGGGACTGTGGACAGGTGGACAAGGTAAGCCAGTAGCCCCCAGAGCATATCTTCCAAGCTTAGCTGAGGCGGCACACGGTCTGACTCATCTGGGTAAAGAGGGTATGTGTAAGCTGGTGAGAGCCTACTGGTGTGCGCCAGGATTGTCTTTTCATGCAGGTAAGAGAGCAATGACATGTTTTACTTGCTTGAGGAAGAATATTGGAAAGTCAATACCAACAGAGCCATCCCATATCCCTCCGACAGACGGTCCTTTTCAGGTAATACAAATCGATTTCATACAGTTACCACCCTGTAGGAATTTAAAATATGTGTTAGTTTGTATTGACGTATTTTCAAATTGGGTAGAAGCGTTCCCTGCTGCCACAAATACTGCTACGTTCACTGCAAAGAAAATTGTGCAGGAATTTGTGTGTAGATATGGTATCCCTAGAATAATTGAAAGTGATAGGGGTACCCATTTTACAGCTGAAGTCTTTCAGGTCATGTGCAAACTGATGGGAATTAATCGCAAGCTGCATACTCCGTACCGTCCACAGGCGAGTGCAAAGGTGGAGAGAGTGAATAGCACTACAGGTTGAGTATCCCTTATCCAAAATGCTTGGGACCAGAGGTATTTTGGATATCGAATTTTTCCGTATTTTGGAATAATTGCATACCATAATGAGATATCATGGTGATGGGACCTAAATCTAAGCACAGAATGCATTTATGTTACATATACACCTTACACACACAGATTGCAGGTAATGTTAGCCAATATTTTTTACAACTTTGTGCATTAAACAAAGTGTGTCTACATTCACACAATTCATTTATGTTTCATATACACCTTATACACACAGCCTGAAGGTCATTTAATACAGTATTTTTAATAACTTTGTGTATTAAACAAAGTTTGTGTACATTGAGCCATCAAAAAACAATGGTTTCACTATCTCACTCTCACTCAAAAAAGTCCGTATTTCGGAATATTCCGTATTTCAGAATATTTGGATATGGGATACTCAACCTGTATTAAGAACAAGCTGAGCAAATTAATGGTTGAAACTGGATTGTCGTGGCCAAAAGCTTTGCCACTAGTGTTGTACAGCATCAGAACCACTCCCAGGTCTCCCATTAACCTATCACCCTTTGAAATCCTTTTTGGTCGACAACCTCATGTAATGATAGACCCCCAGGATGATTTGAAATGTAATAATGAAGTGACTGTGAAATATTTGGTTGGGATGAGCCAGCAGCTGAGAAATCAACAGAGAAATTTAAAGCTGGTGATTCCTGACCTACCGAACAGTAATTGTCATGACATTGAACCTGGGAATTATGTGATGTTTCGAAATTTCTTACGCTCAGGTTGCCTCATAGATAGGTGGGAAGGACCATATCAAGTCTTGTTAACCAGCACAACAGCATTGAAGGTCGCCGAAAGAGAGACATGGATCCACTCGTCCCACTGCAAGCAGGTCGCTGACCCGGAGAGAAATCATGCAGTTTCATCAAGTTTTTGTGGTTTGGTAACTGTGTGTTCAAAGAGCAAAGTACACTGTGTCCAAAGAGCAAAGCAAAGAGACACTAGAGTATTTGTTTCGGGAAAGTTGAGAGGCAGGACTGTTGAAGGGCATCTGAGCACAGAGAGTAACAAGAGCTAGAACGGTTGTCGTACCACTTTTTTTTTTCACCTCCCCCTACATTTTTCCTTTCTTTTCTCCTTCTTATTTTCCTCCTTTCCCCTTACGAAATGGATCGATCACAAGAGACTGCGTTTCGGGTTCTGTTAGTAATTCTGGTTTTGATAAGGACAGTTTGTTTTGGTGAGGGTCCCAGAGAGGTCGAGCAGGGATCTGGAATGGGTTCTGATGACAAGTACGAATTTGTAGGATCTCAGGATCAGCACATCATTTTGGTAAAGGCTGGCATCAGTAAGCGCTCTGGTAGTCAAGGAGCTCGGAGGCACTGTGAGGGGTTATTGTCTGATGAATATTGCATTTGTAGGAATTGTGAGAATATAGTTGAGGATGGGTGCATCCAGAGATGTCAGTCCAACCTTAATATCGACATGGACCGTCATCCGTTGAGATATTACCACTCACTAGTGGGTAAGGTCTTAAACCAGACAGAATGTTGGGTGTGCTCACAGGTACCTCAAGGTCAGAGCAAGTCAGGATTAGTACCATACCCTTTAGCAATAGATGAGGTACTCGAATTACGGGGTGGGAGACCGGTGGACAAGAAATTCAATATTTCTAGGCCCCCTAGTTTGAAGCTCCACCAGTATCATGTAGACAGATCCTTATTATGTTTCAATATTTCCAATTACCGAAAACCGGGAAATTGGGAAGTGACGTGGAATAGCCAGACAATGACCTTTTCACACAGAGCTGATAGGATACCCATAGACTCTGAACTTGTACGCCAAATAGCTAACAGTGGGAGGTATTTCCGGTATAGGTATACTCGTAGAAGCAAGACCATGTGGGTTGGAAAAGTATCGCCAGGGTACTGTGCTCATATCATCCAGCCGAATACTTGTTCTGAGCAGATGGGAGAACTAGGGATTGGTTTCTTCACTTGGAAAGTTTGTAATATGGTGATGTTATATTTTGTACCCAATGTTCTCCCAGATGATGCCTATTTCATATGTGGGAGGAAGGCGTACAAGTGGCTTGCCCCGAGCTCAGAGGGATTGTGTTATATTGGGAGAGTACTGCCAGAGGTCATGACCATAACCCATGATAAGATGAAAGACGTTCACCGCAGTGCTCAGGCTCCTTATACTCATAGTCACTATGAACACATCATCAAGAGACACCTCATAGATAGGACAGAGCACGCAGCCTCTGATTTGATCCACCGGGATTCAATTCCTTCTCGCATTAGACATCACCCGTACTGCCAGAGGAATTATAAATTATAGGTATATCCATGCGCTAGCGAACTTGATAGATAATATCACTTAGATGTATGATGACACCTTCAGGTATACGGGAAGGGAGTTACAAGCTTACAAGAAGGAACTGATTCAGCACAGGATGGTCCTAAATTATATCACAGCCGTGACAGGTGGGTACTGTGTTACTCTGGCAACTCAAAATGGGGTGAAGTGCTGTACGTATATTACGAACACTACTGATGACACAACGGAGATTATCGATCAAAGGATGGACGATATCTTGCAGTTGAAGTGGGAGTTCAGGAGGAAACACAACCTTACCTTGGCGACTGTGAGTAATGAACTGACCGGCTGGGTCTCATGGTTGAACCCACAAATTGGTTCTCAGGTTTAGGAGAGTGGGCTCAAAATGTTATTATGAGTGTAGGGAAGTTTCTCCTTTGTATCCTGGGAGTCGTCATAATTATTGGTTCGATATTTAGGTGTGTTCGAATTCTGACACGGCGCAAGCACGGCACAAAGTTGATGAGTCTAAGGAGCGAGGGCGCTGTTATAGCAGCAGATTTAATTTATGACCCATCCATAGAGACAGTGTTATAAGGATTGCAAATGAATTTCATGGCCTATTTCTTTCACCCGTTTTTCTTTTGTTTCCCCCTCTGCCCAGATACATCCATCCGGAAAAGACATCATCCCTACCCAAAAAATGTTTATGTGAATGTATTTTAGATACGTGTCTTATCTTCATCTCTGCAACCTCCAATTAATAGCAGACATAGTCGACAGGTGATATCCACATATACTAGCACTCACATATGGCTCCCCTCCGTGTATCATCAACTAAATGTGCACCCCATTTGTTGGAACAATCCGACAAGAGCTCGGTAGAGTTTGTTGGCCCATTTACAGACCCTTAGTACGGGATGAGAAGAATTTAATGTATACTCCTCAATACCTCGAAGCTTATTTAGAACATATACGGCACGATGATACATGCCCCTCAGACATGGATTCATACATGATTGTGAAAATTGAACTACCAAGGTAGAGATGGCGCTGACAAGTGTTTTAGATCCTCGAGCTGCTGAATAGGAAGGGCTAGTTAGACCCTTTAGGAGCAAATAGGTAAAAAGTAATTCAGCGCTGTTAGCTAGTTAGATAAGTATTAAGAAATTTATTACTTAAGAACATACATCATTGATTCTTTATATAATAACATATATTTTACTGTTGCAACAGATGATAATAAAATAAAAAAAAATTATGGTACCAAAAACCAAAAAATTAAAAGTTCCAAAAGTAGGGCCAAGATCAACACTGCTTATTTATGAAAAAAATTCTTGAAATGCTGGGTATGAGCAAGATGCCTTATCCTGGGGAAATATATAAACGGTGTTACCAGTTCACTGTGGTGAGTCCTCCAATCGGTTAGCACTCCGTAAGTTGTGGGGGTTCTCTCACTTGTTTGGTTGTCCCGTGCTGGAATTAGTTTGGGAATTGAACCATGGCAGGTCCTGATGCAATTATCTTCCCTGAAGTTGTTCCATAGGGATCACCGTTCCCAAGGTGGATTACCGGCAAGTCTTGCAATTTGGGGGTCCCAGTCTTATCCGATTGGAGGACTCACCACAGTGAACTGGTAACACCGTTTATATATTTCCCCAGGATAAGGCATCTTGCTCATACCCAGCATTTCAAGAATTTTTTTCATAAATAAGCAGTGTTGATCTTGGCCCTACTTTTGGAACTTTTAATTTTTTGGTTTTTGGTACCATAATTTTTTTTTATTTTATTATCATCTGTTGCAACAGTAAAATATATGTTATTATATAAAGAATCAATGATGTATGTTCTTAAGTAATACATTTCTTAATACTTATCTAACTAGCTAACAGCGCTGAATTACTTTTTACCTATATGGATTCATACATACATGCTTTTTACTATCCCACTAGGTCATACATTTCCCACCTACAACTCTCTCCGATCATCAAAGCTTCTGTAGATATTGTATAGATATTTTTCTGTTTAGTGATTAGATAGTGGCAGTTATTGGTGACTGCCAAAGGGTGGACTGTCAAAGTCGAAAAATATTGCAGTACACACATCACGTACAAACTACACACAGATGGCCTCCCTGCGTTCACTTGTTCTGTCGTGCATGCGCATATCCGCAATTTGCGTATGGTCGCTCCCGCGGTCCTGTGCATTAGCGCGTGGTATGAGTATTTACGGTAGAGTTTTTGAACGCACGGAAGGCTATGAAAACACATTACATATTTAATCCAAATAGTGCACAATGTACACATAGTATCCCTGCACCACATCAGAAAGTAACAACAGTTTAAATGGTAACCGAACAAAGGGATTCACTTTTACAGAATAGGAGGGGACAGAACAAGGTCATAAGGTGGTGTTTGGTATCCAGCTGAAGGGTATTTTAAGGGTAACATTCCGGTGTTGGTTTGAGAAAGATCGCATGTTCCTGCGGATAGTTATGTGCAGGAGCAGAATATAGATATAAACTGTATTTACTGTACATTATGTATGCGGCGGGAATCCAGAGGAGACCACCCACAAGAGCAGTTGGGAAAGACATCGCCTACCTAATCAAACCGACCTATGACCTCTCCTGTACTGTAAATGTGCATTCCTGTGTCCAATGGACAAAGAGATTACAGTATCTATTGTATTGCTTTTTGGAAGAATTGTATAAAGAGAGCTGCTGCAGGCCTGGTCTGACACAAGACTCACAAAGTTAGCTATCAGATGACCGAGGACCGGGCCGGGAAGTGCAAGCGAATCTACTCACTTAGGTACCATTGAATGTAGCCATTTACTCTGTTATATTATATTGTATTGTTTGTATTGTAACCCCCTTTCAGCAATAATCCACTGTGGTGTCGGAACCCAGCGGTAAAATCACAATTGGTGTTGTGTCTTCATTGCCCTGCTAAGGTTTAAAGCGTATTTTCATTGCATTGCATAACTGTTCAGGGTTTGTGGTGTATCTCTGGGTGTGTACGTGCTGTGAGTACTTTGTACCGTCAGCGCGGCGTTTGTACGTGAAGTCCGTATGCAGTACGGGACTTTGTACACTAATAGCGTACAAAGTGCGCAGAGTGTGTGTTAAGTACAGCGGCCGCAGCGGCTCCATGGTAAAGTGTATTTAAGGTGTGTTTAAGGTATAGCTTTCTTTCCTAAGGATATTTCAGCATTATCAATCTGTTCCCTCCACTTCCACTAATACCAAAAGTTCTCAAGCTCATCAGAAGAACAAGGGTTCGAGCAATTCTTATTGCTCCAAACTGGCCAAGGAGGGCTTGGTATCCAGATCTTCAGGAGTTATTACTGGAGGATCCTCAGCCTCTTCCTCTTTGCGTGGACCTGCTTCAGCAGCGGCCGTTTGTTTGTCAAGACTTACCGCGGCTGCGTTTGACGGCATAGCTGTTGAGCGCCAGATCCTAGCCCATAAGGGTATTCCCAATGAAGTAATTCCCACACTTATTCTAGCCAGGAAAGGGGTAACGTCCAAACATTACCATCGTATTTGGAGAAAATATGTATCTTGGTGTGAATCCAAGAGGTCTCCTGCGGTGGAGTTTAAATTAGGACGTCTTTTCCTATTTCTACAGGCGGGTGTGGATGCTGGCTTGAGATCAAGGTCCAAATTTCGGCCTTGTCCATTTTCTTTCAGAAACAGTTGGCTTCCCTTCCTGAGGTCCAGACGTTCGTGAAGGGGGTTCTGGGCATCCAACCTCCCTTTGTGCCTCCTGCGGCGCCATGGGATCTTAATGTGGTGTTGCAGTTCCTTAAATCGGACTGGTTTGAGCCTCTACAAGAGGTAGAGTTGAAGTTTCTCACTTGGAAAGTGGTCATGCTGTTGGCCTTGACCTCAGGCAGATGAGTGTCTGAATTAGGGGCTCTGTCACACAAGAGTCCTTATTTGATTTTTCATGAAGATAGAGCTGAACTGCAGACGCGTCAGCATTTTCTTCCAAAGGTTGTGTCTTATTTCCATATTAACCAATCTGTGGTGGTGCCAGTGGCTTCTGACACCTCAGCCGTTTCAAAAGTCCTTGGATGTCGTCAGAGCGTTGATGGCTTATGTTGCAAGAACGGCTCGGATAAGGAAAACAGAATCTTTGTTTGTCCTCTATGACCCCAACAAGATTGGGGTCCTGCTTCTAGGCAGAATATTGCGCGCTGGATCGGAGGTACCATTCAGCACGCTTATTCCACGGCAGGATTGCCGTTACCGAGTTCAGTAAAGGCCCACTCTACAAGGAAAGTGGGTTCTTCCTGGGCGGCTGCCCGAGGTGTCTCGGCATTACAAATTTGCCGAGCAGCTACTTGGTCAGGGGCAAACACGTTTGCTAAGTTTTACAGGTTTGACACCTTGGCTGCTGACGACCTTCAGTTTGGTCAGTCAGTTCTGCAGGAACATTAGCACTTTCCCGCCCGTACTGGGAGCTTTGGTACATCCCCATGGTACTAAAATGGACCCCAGAATTCTCTAGGACGTAAGAGAAAATAGGATTTTAATTACCTATTGGTAAATCCTTTTCTCGTAGTCCGTAGAGGATGCTGGGCGCCCGCCCAGTGCTAATTTTTCCTGCAGAATTACGTTTTATCTTTTTACACAGGTTCTCATGTGTTAAGATGTTCACAGCTGTTGCTGTTGCGTTATGCATGCACGTTAGCATGGGTTATGTTGAAAGCCATGTTAGGCGGCATGTTTTGTATGGTGTGAGCTGGTGTGAATCTCGCCACTAGTTTAATGTAAATTCTTCTCTCGAAGTTGTCCGACTTCCTCGGGCATAGTTCCTATACTGAGGTCTGGAGGAGGGGCATAGAGGGAGGAGCCAGTTCACACTGTTGAAATGTCTTAAAGTGCCGAAGGCTCCTGCGGAACCGTCTATACCCCATGGTATTAAAATGGACCCCAGCATCCTCTACGGACTACGAGAAAAGGATTTATCGGTAGGTAATTAAAATCCTATTTTCTTATCCATTAACCTATTCAAAACAGGTGCAAGCGATCAGAAATTAAGAGAAAACTCCAGAAGCAGAGAATTGTGTCCCTCCTGGAGAGGGTCATGTTGGGAGGCATGCTATCGGCATTCCGTATTGGTACATATCCCCTTACCGTGCATGTGTCATATTCCTCTCCCAGCACAACCGTCTGTTACGCATGTGTATTGTGTTATCTGGGATGCTGGTTCTCTCTTGCGGATATGAACAAAACCAATAAAGTTTTCTTGAAGATCAAGGAAGAACTGCAACGACTTGTAAAAGCTGGCGTTACAGGGAAGCTGAATTTAGAGCCTATAGGTGGAATTCAAATGTTTGAAAAGTCGGTTGGGTGTCTGTTTTTCCTATCTAATAGGAAAAAACAGACATCCAACCGACTTTTCAAACATTTGAATTCCCCCCAATGAGTGCATTCACATACATTCATACATTGACTCAGTCTTAGGAATACATACAACATAATGGGGATGCAGTAAGCGGAAACGGCGTTATGCGAGTATGCTCCAAGGTGGTAAAATAAATGCCCTGTGGGCGGAAAAAAATGCCACAGTGCACTTTCATACATCTACCCTTTGGTCTTTCTCTCTCTGTGTCTCTCTCTCTCTCTCTCTCTCTCTCTCTATATATATATATATATATATATATATATATATATATATACAACTCACAGCTCCGGCACTCCAGACGTCCCTTAGGACCTACTTGCAGCGGTGCCTTCCTCCGGGGGGTCACCCCAATGTACAACGAAGAATAACGAGGCGGCACTCGGAGACTTGCAAAAACTTCAAACGTGTATTAGGTGCTGTCAACGTTTCGGGGACCACCTCCCCTTCGTCAGGATCCTGACGAAGGGGAGGTGGTCCCCGAAACGTTGACAGCAACTAATACACGTTTGAAGTTTTTGCAAGTCTCCGAGTGCCGCCTCGTTATTCTTCGTTTTATATATATATATATATATATTCTACCTAAGCCTCAAGCCACTCACTTTTATGACTGATATATGCATTCATTCTGAACACAGTGGTAAACAAATGCGGGTTTCGCTGTTTACTTTCACAGGGCTTAGGGGCCTATATATCGCAAAAAAGCATGAGGAAACTACAGTGCCTGCATGATTTTATGTATTAATGTATTCCAACTATGCAACAATAGCCTGGTACAGGAGATGTAACAGAAATGTCCTGCATAAAGCTAATTAGTGCTTCAGTCCGCAGCCTCTATTTTTCTCAGTGGGGATTGTGGTCAGGCTTGAATCCTCAGATGGCAGCAGCCACTTTATACCGGTATCCAGTCTCTAGGTTGACATGGTTACTAGGTCAAACTATAGAGGAAGATATTTAAGAGTATTTCTGCGCAATTAAACCAATAGTGCAGCTACAATCTAAGTTTTTTAGTGCATGCCTCATTGCACTCGAATGACAGATTAGAAATATATAAAGTGAAACAAAGATTGCAAAGCGCGCCAAAGATAGCCAATTCATCTACGATACATCACAAAGGTGAAATAAGGAAGGAAATACCATTTTTAAAGTATCACGTTCACAGAAACATTTATTAGTTATTAACAGTTTCTTATATAGCGCAGAAAATTCCGTTGCTTTACAATTGGAAACAACAATAATATAACAAAACTGGGTAATAACAAACAGTCATAGAGGTAGGAAGGCCCTGCTCGCAAGCCTACAATCTATAGGAAAATAGGCATGGATACACAAGGATACATGCTACCTATTGCATAGTTGTCCACCAGATTGCAAAGGTTCTTGGTGGGCTGTATGATATGGTCATACAGCAATGATGAACAGGGGTCGAGAGGAAGGATGAGAAGACATGTGAGGATATGTGCAGACTGTGCAGAGTATGCAATTTGATAGGAAGGTTTATGAAAGTTATGTGGGTGGTTCTGGAATTTGATACGCTTGCCTGAAAAGGTGAGTTTTCAGGGAACGCTTGAAGGTTTGGAGACTAGAGGAGAGTCTTATTGTGCGTGGTAGGGCATTCCACAGAGTGGGTGCAGCCCGATGAAAGTCCTTCAATCGTGAGTGGGAGCGAGTAATGAGTGTGGATGACAGACGCAGATCTTGTGAAGAGCGAAGAGGTCGGGTTGGGAGATATTTTGAGATAAGCGAAGTGATGTACATTGGTGTAGTTTGGTTAATGGCCTTGTGTGTGAGTAAAAGTATTTTATATTGAATACGGTAGAATACATGTAACCAGAGTGGATCTGCAGACGATGAACTTCTAGCGAGAAGATTAGCCTTGCAGCTGCATTCAGAATAGATTGTAGTGGTGACAGTCTGGTTTTTGGAAGACCAGTTAGGAGACTATTGCAATAATCAATGCGGGAGATAATGAGAGCATGGATTAGAGTTTTAGCAGTGTCTTGTGTAAGATATGGTCATATTTGGATATGTTTTTTAGATGCATGTAACATGATTTTGAGACAGATTGAATGTGGGGAACAAAGTCAAGGATGACACCTAGGCTGCGAGCTTGTGGAGTAGGGTAGATTGTGGAGTTTTCAACAGTGATAGATATGTCAGGTTGGTACCTACTATTGGCCGGCGGAAATATAATTAACTCTGTCTTTGAAATATTAAGTTTGAGGTGGCGAGATGTCGAGATGTCATCCAAGATGAAATGGCAGATAGGCATTCAGTGACACGGGCCAGTACAGATAGGGACAAATCAGGGGAGTATAGGTAGATTTCAGTATCATCTGCGTACAGATGATACTGAAATCCAAAAGAGCTGATTAGTTGTCCAAGAGATGAGGTATAGATAGAGAAAAACAGAGGACCCAAGACTGAGCCTTGCAGTACTACGGGTGTAGTATGGTATGCCGGCGGCCGGGCTCCCGGCGACCAGCATACCGGCACCGGGAGCCCGACCGCCGGCATACCGACAGTGCCACGCTATTTATTCTCCCTCCAAGGGGGTCGTGGACCCCCACGAGGGAGAATAGCTGTTGGTATGCCGGGTGTCGGGATCCCGGCGCCGGTATACTGTGCGCCGGGATCCCGACATTTGGCATACTGAAGACCACCCAGTACTACAACTGGAAGAGGTAGCGAAGAAGAGGTAGGTTCAGAGAAGTGAACACTGAAGTAGTGATTAGATAAGTAGGATAGGAACCAAGAGAGGGCTGTGTCTTTAAGACCTAGGAATTGTAGTGTTTGTATGAGAAGAGAGTGGTCAACAGTGTCAAAGGCAGCAGATAGATCTAGAAGAATAAGTAGTCAGTAATGGCCTTTAATGGACTTCGTAGTGACCAAATCATTAACCACTTTAGTCAGTGCTGTCTCTGTGGAGTGTCTCTGTGGGAATGGAAGCCTGACTGAAGTGGGTCCAATAAATTGTGTGAGTTAAGAAAGTGTGTGAGTTGAGTGTAGGCAAGTCTCTCAAGTAGCTTAGAGAGACAAGGGAGCTGAGAGATAGGGCGGTAGTTTGAGAGAGAGTTGTTTTTTCAAAATGGGAGTAATCACTTTATGCTTGAAGAGTGAAGGAAAAATACCAGTAGAGAGAGAGAGAGATTACAGATGTTAGTTAAGGTAGGGATGAGCACCAGAGACAGAGTTTTACTTATTTATGAGGATAAAGGATCAAGAGGAGAGGTAGTAGAGAAGAAGGATGAGAAGGGTGATGATATTTCATCTTCATTTGTGGGATCAAATGAAGAGAGAGTGCCAGAGGGTTCAGGTAAAGAACTGAGCAGGTCACTGGCTGCCGAAGAGCATACTATTTCTTGTCGGATCTTCTCAATCTTCTCCTTGAGGTGGAAAGCAAGATCTTGTGCCTTGATAGTGGCTGGTAGGTGAGGGAGGATTCAGAAGTGATTTAAATGTATTAAAGAGTCGTTTGGGGTTAGAGGCTTGAGCAGAGATAAGAGTTTGGAAATATGTTTGTTTGGCAGTGTCCAGGGCATTTCTATAAGAGTGGTAGACAGTCTTATATGTGAGGAAGTCACTTGAAATACGAGATTTACGCCACTGACGTTCAAGTTTACGTGTGAGTTTTTGTAGTTGTCTTGTTAATTTAGAGTGCCATGGTTGACATCTAGGCCTACGTGGGGTGTGATGGGTAGGTGGAGCCACTTCATCAAGTGCTAATTCTAGAGTCTCGTTCGGGTGTGATTCAGCCATCTCAGGAGAGGTTAATGCAGAAATAGGTGAAAGCAGTTTTTGGAGTGAGGTGGAAAGTTCTTGAAGATTAATTGTGTTAATATTATCGGGTTTGAGGAGGATTAGAGGAATTCAGCAACACAGAGTTTGAATTAACGGAGGAGAGCATGCAGGTGATAAGGTTGTGATCTGAGAGGGGGAAAGGAGTGTTAGTGAGTTCAGAAATGGAGCATAGTCTGGTGAATACTAGATCAAGGCAGTGGCCCTCCCGATGAGTAGAGGAGTCAGTCCATTGGGAGATGCCGAGAGAGGAGGTAAGAGAGAGTAGTTTGGAGGTGTACGAAGCAGATTTTGGACAATCAATAGCAATATTGAAATCGCCCATGATGATGGTGCAAATGTCCGAGGATAGGAAGTGAGGGAGCCAGGCAGAAAAATCTTCCAGAAATTGTTTGGGATGCCCAGGTGGGCGATAGGTAGCTGCAACATGCAGAGAGGAAGGAGAGTAAACCGTGATGGAATGTACTTCAAATGATGTAAATGTGAGTGATGGAAACTGTGGTAGAACAGTGTATGCAAAAGATTGGGAAAGTAATAGTCCAACCCCTCCTCCTTTATGGTTTCCAAGCATGTGTAAAGTGGAGACCACCATGTGACAGTGCTGCAGGGGAGGCTGTGTCTGATTGTGTGAGACAGGTTTCTGTTATAGCCAACAGATTGAAGTTAGATATGAGGAGGTCATGGATGGATGTTAATTTGTTACAAACAGAGCGTGCATTCCATAAGGCACATTTTAGTGATCTGGAGGGTGATGGAAGACATGTGATGTTTATGAGGTTAGCTGGATTTCTATGTTGCTGTGAATCAGGTGAATGTGAGTGATGCAAGTGGTTGGGTCCTGGATTTGGTGATATGTCACCAGTTATCAGAAGCAGAAGAGAGAGATAAATGTGGGTGTCAGAGGTTTGTGAAAGTTTTTTATGGTGAGAGGTTGTAGATGTTATTGTCAATGAGTATAGGGAAGTAAAAAGCGCATGAGTGTTAATAAGAGGGAAGTGAATAATTGAGGGGGCAACATGAATAGAGGGGTGAGTTGCTGGGAGACTGAATGATGCAATGGCCTTTATGACTATTCCATGAAGAGCAATGGCGAAAATCAATTTATGGTTCATAGTTTGTTTGGGATTAAACCAGAGTTATCTAGGCTGAGAGTGGTTTCATTTGTTAGGTTTCACTTGTTAGAGTTAAAATTTCAGGTGCCTATTTACTGGTGTTGGTCCGCTGTATGTTAACTGATCATGACAGAGCAAAATGACAAACAGGTATGTACAGTCACATGCAAATCACAATGTAACTGATTTTATACAAAATTTGTTGCATTCTGTTCTTAGAGGTCATGAGGATTATAGTTAGAAAGATATATATACATACGCTTAAATGTACAGATGATTTTGATTGAGGATGAAAGGAAGGGTGGTTGTTTTGTTGCAACGTTGGTTGGGTGTTTCCGTCTGTTTTCGTCCTGCTTAAGTCCTGGGTAAGTCTATATTGTTATATTTCTCTAACGTCCTAGTGGATGCTGGGGACTCCGAAAGGACCATGGGGAATAGCGGCTCCGCAGGAGACTGGGCACAAAGTAAAAGCTTTAGGACTAGCTGGTGTGCACTGGCTCTTCCCCCTATGACCCTCCTCCAAGCCTCAGTTAGGATTTTGTGCCCGAACGAGAAGGGTGCAATCTAGGTGGCTCTCCTGAGCTGCTTAGAGTAAAAGTTTAAATAGGTTTTTTTATTTTCAGCGAGACCTGCTGGCAACAGGCTCACTGCATCGAGGGACTAAGGGGAGAAGAAGCGAACTCACCTGCGTGCAGAGTGGATTGGGCTTCTTAGGCTACTGGACATTAGCTCCAGAGGGACGATCACAGGTTCAGCCTGGATGGGTCCCGGAGCCGCGCCGCCGGCCCCCTTACAGAGCCAGAAGAGCGAAGAGGTCCGGAAAAATCGGCGGCAGAAGACGTTCCTGTCTTCAAATAAGGTAGCGCACAGCACCGCAGCTGTGCGCCATTGCTCTCAGCACACTTCACACTCCGGTCACTGAGGGTGCAGGGCGCTGGGGGGGAGCGCCCTGAGACGCAATAAAACACGTTTTAAACCTTATATGGCTAAAGAAATGCATCACATATAGCTCCTGGGCTATATGGATGCATTTAACCCCTGCCAGTTTTCCTAAAAAAAGTGGGAGAAAAGGCCGCCGTGAAGGGGGCGGAGCCTATCTCCTCAGCACACAAGCGCCATTTTCCCTCACAGCTCCGCTGGAAGGACGGCTCCCTGACTCTCCCCTGCAGTCCTGCTACAGAAACAGGGTAAAACAAGAGAGGGGGGGCACTATTTGGCAGTTAATATACATACAGCAGCTATAAAAGGGAGAAACACTTATATAAGGTTATCCCTATACAGATATAGCGCTCTGTGTGTGCTGGTAAACTCTCCCTCTGTCTCCCCAAAGGGCTCGTGGGGTCCTGTCCTCTATCAGAGCATTCCCTGTGTGTGTGCTGGGTGTCGGTACGATTGTGTCGACATGTATGAGGAGGAAAATGATGTGGAAGCAGAGCAATTGCCTGTTTTAGTGATGTCACCCCCTAGGGAGTCGACACCTGACTGGATGGTCGTATTTAAGGAATTACGTGACAATGTCAGCACTTTGCAAAAAACTGTTGACGACATGAGACAGCCGGCAAATCAGTTAGTGCCTGTCCAGGCGTCTCAAACACCGTCAGGGGCTCTAAAGCGCCCGTTACCTCAGATGGTCGACACAGACCCAGACACGGATACTGACTCCAGTGTCGACGGTGAGGAGACAAACGTAATGTCCAGTAGGGCCACACGTTACATGATCACGGCAATGAAGGAGGCGTTGAACATTTCTGACACTACAAGTACCACAAAAAAGGGTATTATGTGGGGTGTAAAAAAACTACCCATAGTTTTTCCTGAATCAGATGAATTGAATGAGGTGTGTGATAAAGCGTGGGTTTCCCCCGATAAAAAACTGCTGATTTCTCATAAATTATTGGCACTATACCCTTTCCCGCCAGAGGTTAGGGCGCGTTGGGAAACACCCCCTAGGGTAGATAAGGCGCTCACACGCTTATCAAAACAAGTGGCGTTACCGTCCCCTGATACGGCCGCCCTCAAGGAACCAGCTGATAGAAGGCTGGAAAATATCCTAAAAGGTATATACACACATACTGGTGTTATACTGCGACCAGCAATCGCCTCAGCCTGGATGTGCAGCGCTGGAGTGGCTTGGTCGGATTCCCTGACTGAAAATATTGATACCCTGGATAGGGACAGTATATTATTGACTATAGAGCATTTAAAGGATGCATTACTATATATGCGAGATGCACAGAGGGATATTTGCACTCTGGCATCAAGAGTAAGTGCGATGTCCATTTCTGCCAGAAGAGGGTTATGGACGCGACAGTGGTCAGGGGATGCGGATTCCAAACGACATATGGAAGTATTGCCGTATAAAGGGGAGGAGTTATTTGGGGTCGGTCTATCGGACCTGGTGGCCACGGCAACAGCTGGAAAATCCACCTTTTTACCCCAAGTCACCTCTCAGCAAAAAAAGACACCGTCTTTTCAAACTCAGTCCTTTCGTCCCCATAAGGGCAAGCGGGCAAAAGGCCACTCATTTCTGCCCCGGGGCAGAGGAAGGGGAAAAAGACTGCACCAGGCAGCCTCTTCCCAGGAGCAGAAGCCCTCCCCCGCTTCTGCCAAGTCTTCAGCATGACGCTGGGGCTTTACAAGCGGACTCAGGCACGGTGGGGGCCCGTCTCAAAAATTTCAACGCGCAGTGGGCTCACTCGCAAGTGGACCCCTGGATCCTGCAGGTAGTATCTCAGGGGTACAAATTGGAATTTGAGACGTCTCCCCCTCGCCGGTTCCTGAAGTCTGCTTTACCAACGTCTCCCCCCGACAGGGAGGCGGTATTGGAAGCCATTCACAAGCTGTATTCCCAGCAGGTGATAATCAAGGTACCCCTCCTACAACAGGGAAAGGGGTATTATTCCACGCTCTTTGTGGTACCGAAGCCGGACGGCTCGGTAAGACCCATTTTAAATCTGAAATCCTTGAACACTTACATAAAAAGGTTCAAGTTCAAGATGGAGTCACTCAGAGCAGTGATAGCGAACCTGGAAGAAGGGGACTTTATGGTGTCTCTGGACATCAAGGATGCTTACCTCCATGTCCCAATTTGCCCTTCTCACCAAGGGTACCTCAGGTTTGTGGTACAGAACTGTCACTATCAGTTTCAGACGCTGCCGTTTGGATTGTCCACGGCACCCCGGGTCTTTACCAAGGTAATGGCCGAAATGATGATTCTTCTTCGAAGAAAAGGCGTCTTAATTATCCCTTACTTGGACGATCTCCTGATAAGGGCAAGGTCCAGAGAACAGTTAGAGGTCAGAGTAGCACTATCTCAAGTAGTACTACGACAGCACGGATGGATTCTAAATATTCCAAAATCGCAGCTGATTCCGACGACACGTCTGCTGTTCCTAGGGATGATTCTGGACACAGTACAGAAAAAGGTGTTTCTCCCGGAGGAGAAAGCCAAGGAGTTATCCGACCTAGTCAGGAACCTCCTAAGACCAGGCCAAGTGTCAGTACATCAATGCACAAGGGTCCTGGGAAAGATGGTGGCTTCTTACGAAGCGATTCCATTCGGCAGATTTCACGCAAGAACTTTTCAGTGGGATCTGCTGGACAAATGGTCCGGATCGCATCTTCAAATGCATCAGCGGATAACCCTGTCTCCAAGGACAAGGGTGTCTCTCCTGTGGTGGTTACAGAGTGCTCATCTCCTAGAGGGCCGCAGATTCGGCATTCAGGATTGGGTCCTGGTGACCACGGATGCCAGCCTGAGAGGCTGGGGAGCAGTCACACAGGGAAGAAATTTCCAGGGTTTGTGGTCAAGCATGGAAACGTCACTTCACATAAATATCCTGGAACTAAGGGCCATTTACAATGCCCTAAGTCAGGCAAGACCTCTGCTTCAGGGTCAGCCGGTGTTGATCCAGTCGGACAACATCACGGCAGTCGCCCACGTAAACAGACAGGGCGGCACAAGAAGCAGGAGGGCAATGATGGAAGTGGCAAGGATTCTTCGCTGGGCGGAGAATCATGTGATAGCACTGTCAGCAGTGTTCATTCCGGGAGTGGACAACTGGGAAGCAGACTTCCTCAGCAGACACGATCTTCACCCGGGGGAGTGGGGACTTCACCCAGAAGTCTTCCACATGATTGTGAACCGTTGGGAAAAACCAAAGGTGGACATGATGGCGTCCCGCCTCAACAAAAAACTGGACAGATATTGCGCCAGGTCAAGGGACCCTCAGGCAATAGCTGTGGACGCTCTGGTAACACCGTGGGTGTACCAGTCAGTGTATGTGTTCCCTCCTCTTCCTCTCATACCAAAAGTACTGAGAATCATAAGAAGGAGAGGAGTAAAGACTATACTAGTGGCTCCGGATTGGCCAAGAAGGACTTGGTACCCGGAAATTCAAGAGATGCTCACGGAAGACCCGTGGCCTCTACCTCTAAGAAAGGACCTGCTCCAGCAGGGACCATGTCTGTTCCAAGACTTACCGCGGCTGCGTTTGACGGCATGGCGGTTGAACGCCGGATCCTGAAGGAAAAAGGCATTCCGGATGAAGTCATCACTACCCTGATCAAAGCCAGGAAGGATGTAACCATACAACATTATCACCGTATTTGGCGTAAATATGTTGCGTGGTGCGAGGCCAGGAAGGCCCCTACAGAGGAATTTCAACTGGGTCGTTTCCTGCATTTCCTGCAAACAGGACTGTCTATGGGCCTCAAATTAGGGTCCATTAAGGTTCAAATTTCGGCCCTGTCAATATTTTTCCAAAAAGAACTGGCTTCTGTTCCTGAAGTTCAGACGTTTGTCAAGGGAGTACTGCATATACAGCCTCCTTTTGTGCCTCCAGTGGCACCTTGGGATCTCAATGTAGTTTTGGGATTCCTAAAATCACATTGGTTTGAACCACTCACCACTGTGGACTTAAAATATCTCACATGGAAAGTGGTAATGCTGTTAGCCCTGGCTTCAGCCAGGCGTGTCTCAGAATTGGCGGCTTTATCCTATAAAAGCCCTTACCTAATTTTTCATACGGACAGGGCAGAATTGAGGACTCGTCCTCAATTTCTTCCTAAGGTGGTTTCAGCATTTCACTCAAACCAGCCTATTGTGGTGCCTGCGGCTACTAGGGACTTGGAGGATTCCAAGTTGCTGGACGTAGTCAGGGCCCTGAAAATATATGTTTCCAGGACGGCTGGAGTCAGAAAATCTGATTCGCTGTTTATCCTGTATGCACCCAACAAGCTGGGTGCTCCTGCTTCTAAGCAGACGATTGCTCGTTGGATTTGTAGTACAATTCAGCTTGCACATTCTGTGGCAGGCCTGCCACAGCCAAAATCTGTAAAAGCCCATTCCACACGGAAAGTGGGCTCATCTTGGGCGGCTGCCCGAGGGGTCTCGGCTTTACAACTTTGCCGAGCAGCTACTTGGTCAGGGGCAAACACGTTTGCTAAATTCTACAAATTTGATACCCTGGCTGAGGAGGACCTGGAGTTCTCTCATTCGGTGCTGCAGAGTCATCCGCACTCTCCCTCCCGTTTGGGAGCTTTGGTATAATCCCCATGGTCCTTTCGGAGTCCCCAGCATCCACTAGGACGTTAGAGAAAATAAGAATTTACTTACCGATTAATTCTATTTCTCATAGTCCGTAGTGGATGCTGGGCGCCCATCCCAAGTGCGGTTTGTCTGCATTACTTGTACATAGTTATTGTTACAAAAATCGGGTTATTGTTGTTGTGAGCCATCTTTTCAGAGGCTCCTTCTGTTATCATGCTGTTAACTGGGTTCAGATCACAAGTTGTACGGTGTGATTGGTGTGGCTGGTATGAGTCTTACCCGGGATTCAAAATCCTTCCTTATTGTGTACGCTCGTCCGGGCACAGTATCCTAACTGAGGCTTGGAGGAGGGTCATAGGGGGAGGAGCCAGTGCACACCAGCTAGTCCTAAAGCTTTTACTTTGTGCCCAGTCTCCTGCGGAGCCGCTATTCCCCATGGTCCTTTCGGAGTCCCCAGCATCCACTACGGACTATGAGAAATAGAATTATCGGTAAGTAAATTCTTATTTTTCTTAACCCTTCTAAGACAACCCTGTTCAGCCAGGCTGCTGTTCAGCCTAGCATCCTTCCTTATGAATGGTAAGTATCCATGTTTGTCTGATAATTGCAATCAAGGCCTAACACCCCACCCCCAGTTACAGAGCATACAATAAAACTCAATTAAAACAAACACTGAGATAGGAGTTTACCAACTATTTCAAAGTTTAAATAAATTATCATCCTAGAATACAATATAGCTTATGATATAAAAATTTACAGTGTAGATTACCTAATATAATAAAAAATATCACTGCAGCATGTATATACTAAGCAGACCCAAACTCCAAATGATGAGTGTAGATTACCTAATATAATAAAGTATCACTGCAGCATGTATATTCTAAGCAGACCCAAACTCCAAATGATGAGTGTAGATTACCTAATATAATATAAATATCACTGCAGCATGTATATTCTAAGCAGACCCAAACTCCAAATGATGAGTGTAGATTACCTAATATAATATAAATATCACTGCAGCATGTATATTCTAAGCAGACCCAAACTCCAAATGATGAGTGTAGATTACCTGCAGAGAAAAGAGAGCAATTGTCACATTGGTCCAGCACAGCCCTTCAATATATGGCAAAGATACAGCCGCTGTGCAAGTCCTGGGTAAGTCTAATATTTTCTTAACCCTTTTAAAACAACCCTTCTAAGACAACCCTGTTCTGCCTTGCATCTTTCCTTATTCCAACAAATCAGGTGGTAATCCAGTAATTCTTTACGGCAGAATCTGCAACAAATTGTGTCCCCTTCATATACAGTATATATAAGAGCTATTTAGCTCATAAAGGGATACACTAGGAAAAATAATATAGTGCAAATTATCGTTTTAAAGTACACAGATTTACTAGTACATCACTCTTACAAACATAGTAGATATAAGCGCATAAAAGAAATTCCTTCAGGCAATAGCAGCAATCGATGGTGGAGTTCTCAGAACACCCTGATGGACCTGGCCTCACTGGACAAGCAGGTTCCGGAACCAGATTCCACCACAGGACTTCCAGAGCAGCAATAGGTTACAGCCTTACAACGGGATGGTGAAAACGGGAGAGCGAGACATTTAACGCATTTCCGACAGTCGTCCTTCATCAGAAGTGTATTTCCTGCTCACCCAAGCTCCCTTTTTATACCTGTCAAAGTCAGAAAAATATCACGCTACACACTGCCATATATGCACCTCATGCGAGTGCCTGCTGCGTGTGCATGAGCCCTCCCGTGCGTGCGCATACTCTCAGTTGCGTGCACCCGCAGGCGCACGGTATGCGCATTTACGGTAGAGTTTGTGTGCGTCTAGCGGGCGACTCAATCGTAACATATTTTAGTCATATAATGTATTTTGTAGATTATGGTCCCTTTGATAGAATCTGAAAGTTTAGTTAATGTAGTATGTTCAGAGACAAAGAGATCCCTCTTTGTATGATACGAAGGGTCAGACAGGGGTTACACAGTGGTGTTTAGTATCCATCGGAAGAGAATATAATTAGCAATATTCCGGTGTTGGTTTGAAGCGGATTAATCGCTCGTGCGTATAGTTATGGACATAAGAAGTTTATGGACATTTACTATATTTGCACTTTATTACCCATGCGGCGGGAAACCCAGTTTCCCACCCACCTGAGCAGTTAGGAATAGTCACAGCCCACCTGTATGAACCAACCTATGACCTTTTGTTATAATGCGAAGACGAATTCCTGTGTCCAATGAACAATAAGAATGTAGGGACCATTGTACTGTATTGTGTGTAGTGTATAAAAGGACAAGCCGATCTGGGCCAGCTCTCTACTCTCTTCAACGGTTCTCATTGCTGATAATCGGGAGCTGGATATCCAGAAAAGGCGCTTGCGATTGTTTCCCCTGGTGCGTAAGTTCTCTGCAACCATATTGTCTCTTATTTTAATGTTATAAGCCATTCTCTCTCTCCTTCCCCCTTAAATGTAATTGTATCTTTATTGTATTTTATGTGTAGTGATTCGGTTAGGTATTTTATGTTATCTTGGTAGTGTATAACTTGTATTGTATTATTCTTTTGCAATTGAACGTTCATTCATTTCCTTAAAAGGCGTTAGACCCTTAGACCGGTATTTGAGTGTTTATTATATTGCTAAGGGGTTCTCTGAGCGTCACATACGCTCATGCATCTTTTAAACTAACAAGGTTACACTGTGTTGCATTTACACCTTATCACTCCACAAGGGTTTACAGTATAAGTACATTGTTTATGGTTTAGTTATAAAGGTTTAACACTGTGAGCGTCTGCGCCGCTCGTGATCTCCTCGTGGTCTCGAGCGTCCGCTACGCTGATAGCGTAGCATTACGGTAGTCGCTCACCTATACCAACAGCGTATTCTCGCGAGCGTTTGTGTCGCTCGAGCGGCTCGCTCCCGATACAGCGTCCGCTACGCCAAGGGCGTACTCTTACGGTATTCCATACGCCAATTGCGTACTGTGTTCTTTAACCTTTTAGAGTGTTTTATACAAGGTATAGAATAGACATTGTCAATTGAGGGCTCCTCCGGTCTTCACATATCTGCACTAGGTAATTTCAGCAGACATTATCGGTCAGCAAAAGGCGGGAGGTAATATTCCTCGTAGTGCTGACCAGATAAGCGTCTGCTTCGCTTAGTAAGGAGTGCTGAAGGAATCCAGGACCGGAAGGTAGGAACAGTACGTTATTGTCTTTTAAAACCTGTTTAGTTTCTGTTTTGCGAACGTAAGCAATAAGCATACACATCTGTATTTCTTGTTTAGTATTGTTTTCGTGCCTCATTCTCCTGATTGCCACATACTAGTGATAAACGTGTTGAGACATTTGTTGTTGTTAATAGTTAAAAGTAATATTTAAGGGAATAATTGTAAAATGCACGTACACAATCTCGCCTAGAATACAAGGGAGATTTGAGTGGTGGTCAGTGAAGGATTACTGTTAAAGATCATTCACATTGATAAACGTGTAGTGTGTAACTGTGGACGTACTTGGTCTGTGTACACGTGTCCTTACAAGGGCAGGGCGTACGCAGCAAGGGTCGACGCACGGAGCGTGTATTACGCAACGGAGCGTACGGATACGCCCACATGATACAAACCGCACGATAGTATTGTTTAGTAAGCGATAAGAAAGTAACGCGAAAATAACACAAATCTATCTCAAATCCAAAAGTTTAAAAGGTAAAAGGAAAAGACTTTCTCTGTTGCAATTCTTCTGGGTTAGGCTAATACCGAATGAAAGGATTTCTGCGCAGAAATAAAAATTAAAGTGTACATGTGGTAAGAGTGTGTGTATATATAAGATTTCTCTTTTATTACGGAAGTGGGAACCATAGGCCAGTAGAAAGAGATACACCAGCGAGAGTGATATCGTGGGGTGGCTTGGGAGGCGTCCCTTGTTAGACTCGACACATTAATGAGCAATAGAGTCTGCTGTACATAACAGACCAGGAGGTCACAGAACAAGAGGTTCAGGTACAGCAGACTAGAAGTAGAGAAGCACAACCGAAGAGGGTTGGTGCGAGACCCATATAGGCCAACAAAGCTCAAGGCTGAAGGAATTCGCAGCAGAAATTTTCGATTCCACTGATCGTTCCGCACATAAGATTAGTTGCTTGTGTGCAGATACGATTGTACCGCATGTGATTGTGTGCATTAGCGTGTCTTGAATTCAGAAGAACGCTACTTGCACATTGTTAACGTGATTTGTGTAATTTTTTTTATTTTAAGGGAAGTAGCCTGATCACTCGGGGACATTCCAACAACCGATACTTGCTGGGGACTGGAAGGTCCAACACGCCCCAGTAAATAAAGGTTCATAGGGGCCCTAGGTTGGGTACAGCAGCTCTGGGAACAGTGATTGCAGTACTGGCCAACGTGGACGGGAGTTAAGTGGGCGGACTTCGGAGCAAAACCCCCACCGCAGCCTTACCCCGGACATTTTGGTTTTCTGTGAGGGTTGCCGGAGACCCTGATTGGAAGTCAGAGGTAGTGAAAGCAACGCCTGCAGAGATGGGGGCCATTTGTTCAGGTAAGGGGCGATCAACCCTGGTTCAGGTTGATTTGAAACCGATCAATCAGGTCGGCAAGGTCATGTGTGAGAAATCAGACCAAGATGGTCATCACACAGAAATATTATGCAATGAATGGGAAAGGATGACTGTGTATGACGGGGAGAAGTTTCCCCGGGTAGGTACTTTTAACCCAGAAGTGTTACAGAATTTAAGGAGAAGAGTGTGCCTGATTAAATCTTCAAAAAGGCGTATTAAACATTATGATGATTTAAAATTGTGGCAACAGGAAAGTCAAATGCAAAGAAATTTAACTTACATATCTGACTCTCATCTTGGGAAGAGAGACATGGCAATGGAGAGGATTATGGTTGCAGAGAATGGCGCAATGGTGTACGATAAAAAGGCACTTAGCAACTGTATTATAGATAAGACTAATTGTAATAAACGTAACGATGATAATTGTAATACTGTTAAATGTGCAACTATTAACCCATGCAAGTTGCACCCCATGTTAAACTTCCCTCAGGATTACAAACAAGAAAGTGAGCCCAGCACGATGTCGGTACCTCTTCCAGAAGCCATCCTACAAGACATCCAGGTGGACGCGACCAAATCGGTAAAGGCAGTAATCAAACCCCCTAACGGTGAGGTCGTGTCCACAGGTACGTACGGTGTTATATATCACGCACAAACAAATGTACCCCATATTGTAAGACCAACACAAGGTGATGTAATTGAATTTAGTCCTGTCAGGGTGATCACAGTCCCCAATGGGAAGACTGACGATCAGGGAAGCATTCCCGTCAAGGACAGTGCAATGCGCCGTCCCTGGTCCCGGATGGAATTGAGAGCAATTATGTCTGAATTCCCTGATCCTAGGAAAGATCTAGTTGCATGTCAGAGATTTATTAAAGAACTAGGAAACTCAACAGAACCCACCAACAAAGATTGGCGGACAGTGCTGAGGGCATGTTTGCCCTCCAGTGTTGACCCTGCGAAATTTATTGCTGATTGTAAATTAAACACAGAGGTACCTCATACGGAGGAACACAATCAGGAATGTATTAAGCAGATCAACCAGCAGTTAGCAGTATATTTCCGAGCCATTGCCAAGTGGAACAAAATCCTCTCCATAAGACAAGGAGAAAGGGAAAGTACTTCTGACTACTTCAATCGAGCACTGCAAGTAATGGCTAGAGACACTGGGATCACAGACATCAAAACAAATGCACAGCATAAAGAAGTAGCGGTTAAGTTATTGATGAATGGTTTAAAGGAGGTGTTGAGAACAAGGGTACAGACCACCAACCCAAACTGGAGAAATATCTCGGTGGCTACATTAAGAGAGGCCGTTATTGATCATGATCAGAACATCACCAGACACAGGGAGTCACGGAGTAATAAGCTGATGGCTGTAAGTATACAGGCCCTAACCAAAAAGCCACACCAGCTTAAGACCCAAAATCCTGTGAGAAATTCAAATGTGGTAGTTTGTTACCATTGTCACAAAGAGGGACATTTTGCAAGAGATTGTAGATCAAGAAATATACAAAAGTCATATCAACCCCCTAGACAGCAACATAACCATGGTATCCAAGGAGTCAGGGAAGTACAGGGAAAGCGGTTGATGGTGATGAGCATCCAAGCGTTTGAGGAGGCATCAAATCAACCCAGGCCTCAGGTCACTGGCACTTGGAGGAAGCCCAGGGCTTGTTATCTTTGTAAAAGAGAAGGGCATTATGCCAGCAACTGTAACAGCCCACATAAAGTCAGACCCCCTAGACATGAATATGAGCAAAGTTATGACACACCAAATTATAATCAGGGATCATATAGGAAGAATTTTGGGCCACACCCATGATATGTAGTCAGGAAAAGGTGATCATTAGGACTGATGGTAAGCCTGAGGTAACAGTTAATAAGCTTGGGAGGGCATTCCTTGAAGACACAGGAATGACCGGGTAAAACGTTGTAATGTACCTGTAAAGTGTTTCTTTTTCCCATCTCTGATGTTCACCACAACAGCTCCAACATCACCTGACTACTTGGTCTTTGCAGAAGTCTACCAAACCCCAGCATGACCTACCCGCATCAATGTATCCTGGCCAGATACAAAGGGTGGAGTTTGGAGGTGCTGGTGGGAGGGACTGAGCAAGGATACCATTGGACATGTAGATATGACAGCCTAATGATGAACGGCAGATCTGACAATGTTTTAAAATGTTTGAAAAATGTTTTTTTCCTGTTGTTGTTTATTGTCGGTTTATGTAATATGTATGTATATGAATTGTTCTCTCTCTCTTTTTTTTTTTTTCTCTCTTCTCACTCATGTTTTCATGTTTTAAAGATGGTATATCACACATCAGTTAGACAAATGGTAATGCAAGATTTTTGCTCCTTACAGAGAGATCGCTGATTTGGAAGGAATATTGTATCACCAGAATGTTCGGTTGGAAGACTGAGAGACAGCACCTTTGAGATGACAGCAGAACAAGAAGAACAACAAGACTAGATAACTAATTATCGTAACAAGTTTCTCTCCCCCTCAAACTGTTTTTTTCTGTACCCCCATTACAAATTTCTCCTTTTCTCCTCCTGTAAGATGGACTTGCCCCAAGAGACTGTGATATGGATTTTCCTGTTGACCATGATGTTGACCAGAGCAGTCTGTTTCGGTGAGAGTACCAGTGAGGTCGAGAAAGGATCCAGAAAGGCTCTGATGACAGAGACAGAGGTGTAAATTTCCAAGAACAACATAATCACCGAGTAAAGGCGAGTACCGGAAACAATCTAGCAGCCATGTTATTTGTAAACATTGTGAAGGATTGTTAGCTGAAAAGAGAACTGTATCTGTAGACATTGTGACAATGTAGTTGAGGATGGGTGCATCAAGAAATGTCAGTCCAGTTTTAACATTAACATGGACCGGCATCCATTGAGTGACTATCACTCCTTAGTGGGTAAAGTGTTAAATCAGACAGATTGTTGGGTTTGCTCTCAAGTACCTCAAGGCCATAGCAAATCAGGATTAGTACCATTCCCCTTAACTATAGGGGAGGTACTTGAGCTAAGTGGTGGGAGGCCGGTGGACAGGAGGTTTAATATCTCCAGTCCTCCTAGTTTGAAGCTCCACCAATATCATGTGGATAGATCCCTAGTATGTTTTAACATTTCCAATCCCCGAAAGCCGGGAAATTGGGAAGTGTCATGGAATAACCAAACCATGACCTTTTCATACAGAGCCGATAGAATGCCTACAGATACAGAACTTATACGCCACATAGCCGGTAGTGGAAAATATTTCCGATATAGGTATACCCTAGGAAGTAGGACCATGAGAGTTGGAGAGGTATCACCAGGATACTGTGCACATATCGTACAAACTGATACGTGTACTAAACAGATGGGAGAATTAGGGTTAGGAGATTTTATATGGAAAATGTGTAATATGGTAATGTCCTACTCCGTCCCATATGTTCTCCCCGATGATGCATATTTCATATGCGGGAGGAAGGCGTATAAGTGGCTTGCCCCAAATTCAGAAGGATTATGTTATATTGGAAAAGTACTGCCTGAGGTAATGACCATATCCCACACTAAAATGAAGGATATTCACCGCAGTGCCCAAGCTCCTTATACTCACACTCATTACGAGCACATCGTTAAACGGCACCTGTTTGAAAGAACAGAGCATCCGGCCTCTGACCTGATCAATGAATCCACCGGGATTCAATTCCTAATCGCGTTAGATATCACTCGTACCGCCAGAGGAATGATAAATTATAAATATATATCTGCGCTTGCAAATTTATTAGACAATATCACTGAAATGTATGATGACACATTCAGGTATACCGGAAGGGAGCTCCAAGCTTATAAAACAGAACTGGTTCAGCATAGGATGATTCTCAATTATCTCACAGCTGTGACAGGCGGGTATTGTGTTACCCTAGCGACTCAGTATGGAATAAAGTGCTGCACATATATTACAAACAGCACTGAGGACCCGGTCGAGGTCATAGACAAAAAGATGGATGACATTTTGCAATTAAAATGGGATTTCCGAAGGAAACACAATCTCACCCTTGCCGCTGTGGGTAATGAGCTGACCAGTTGGGTGTCATGGTTGAACCCACGAAATTGGTTCTCTGGTTTAGGAGAATGGACTCAAGGAATTATCATGGATGTAGGGAAATTTCTTTTGTGTGTTCTGGGTGTCATCATATTGGTCGGTCTGATATTTAGATGCGTTTGGGTTTTAACAAAGTGTAAACGTAGCGCCCGAGTGATGAGTTTAAGAAGTGAAGATACTGTAATAACAACGACTGATTTGGTTTATGACCCAACGATAGAGACAATGTTGTGATGAAAATGTGATTCCACGGTCCGTTTCTTTCACCCGTTTCTCCTTTGTTTTCCTCCAAGGTACAAAGACCCGCTTGGAAGAAGAATTTGACAACCTTTTACACAGACAACTGATGGACTATGCCATAGACCCCCCATATCCCTAGTACCTTTAATTTTACGCTAGCCCAACACTTTTTGTAAGTCTATGGACATTGAGAAAGCTTTTGCTCGCACTTTGGCAAAAGCCCAAGGAGACTACAGTCAACATGTACATCGAGACAAGACAAGACACAAGACAAGACCTCAATTGGCAAATGTATATTAAACTCACATAGTTTATCACTGCATTTACCATAATTGTTCTTTATCTTCATCTCTACAACCTTCAGGTAATAACACACATAGTCGATAGGGAATATAGGCACAGATATCAGCACTCACATATTCCCCCATTCATGTATCATCAACTAAAATGTGCTCCCCCATTTTGTTGCAACCAAAAGCCGAAGAGAGCTCGGTAAAGTTTGACAGCCCATCCACAGACCCGTACCACGGGATAAGAAGGAATTCAAATGTATACTTCGCAATACCTCGAAGCTTGATTTAAAACACGTACGGCACGATGATACATGACCCCCCAAACATGGATTCATACACACATGCTTCTGCTATCTCACTAGGTCATACCCTTTTCCTACCTTCTCCTCTCCTCCCCTACCCAATCATAGAAATGTATTATACATGACATATATTTTTCTCTTTTTGAACTGTTTTAGGAAGTGGCAGTTATTGGTGACTGCCAAAGGGTGGACTGTCAAAGTCAGAAAAATATCACGCTACACACTGCCATATATGCACCTCATGCGAGTGCCTGCTGCGTGTGCATGAGCCCTCCCGTGCGTGCGCATACTCTCAGTTGCGTGCACCCGCAGGCGCACGGTATGCGCATTTATGGTAGAGTTTGTGTGCGTCTAGCGGGCGACTCAATCGTAACATATTTTAGTCATATAATGTATTTTGTAGATTATGGTCCCTTTGATAGAATCTGAAAGTTTAGTTAATGTAGTATGTTCAGAGACAAAGAGATCCCTCTTTGTATGATACGAAGGGTCAGACAGGGGTTACACAGTGGTGTTTAGTATCCATCGGAAGAGAATATAATTAGCAATATTCCGGTGTTGGTTTGAAGCGGATTAATCGCTCGTGCGTATAGTTATGGACATAAGAAGTTTATGGACATTTACTATATTTGCACTTTATTACCCATGCGGCGGGAAACCCAGTTTCCCACCCACCTGAGCAGTTAGGAATAGTCACAGCCCACCTGTATGAACCAACCTATGACCTTTTGTTATAATGCGAAGACGAATTCCTGCGTCCAATGAACAATAAGAATGTAGGGACCATTGTACTGTATTGTGTGTAGTGTATAAAAGGACAAGCCGATCTGGGCCAGCTCTCTACTCTCTTCAACGGTTCTCATTGCTGATAATCGGGAGCTGGATATCCAGAAAAGGCGCTTGCGATTGTTTCCCCTGGTGCGTAAGTTCTCTGCAACCATATTGTCTCTTATTTTAATGTTATAAGCCATTCTCTCTCTCCTTCCCCCTTAAATGTAATTGTATCTTTATTGTATTTTATGTGTAGTGATTCGGTTAGGTATTTTATGTTATCTTGGTAGTGTATAACTTGTATTGTATTATTCTTTTGCAATTGAGCGTTCATTCATTTCCTTAAAAGGTGTTAGACCCTTAGACCGGTATTTGAGTGTTTATTATATTGCTAAGGGGTTCTCTGAGCGTCACATACGCTCATGCAGCTTTTAAACTAACAAGGTTACACTGTGTTGCATTTACACCTTATCACTCCACAAGGGTTTACAGTATAAGTACATTGTTTATGGTTTAGTTATAAAGGTTTAACACTGTGAGCGTCTGCGCCGCTCGTGATCTCCTCGTGGTCTCGAGCGTCCGCTACGCTGATAGCGTAGCATTACGGTAGTCGCTCACCTATAGTGTGCCCGATACCAACAGCGTATTCTCGCGAGCGTTTGTGTCGCTCGAGCGGCTCGCTCCCGATACAGCGTCCGCTTTGCCAAGGGCGTACTCTTACGGTATTCCATACGCCAATTGCGTACTGTGTTCTTTAACCTTTTAGAGTGTTTTATACAAGGTATAGAATAGACATTGTCATACCCTAACTAATACAAATAACGCCCACCGTCCCGTGGATAGCAGGTTCAGTATCAGGTCCTTCCCACGTGTATATCTCTCTGGCCGGCCACCAAGTGAATAAAATGTATCCACTATATCTCCAGTGCAGTAAACAAGACAAACGCGTTTCTCTGCTTTAAATATTTAGCTCAGCGGCTACCTCAGTGATGGACACTGAGGAAGCCACTGAGCTAAATATTTAAAGCGGAGAAACGAGAGATATACACGTGGGAAGGACCTGATATTGAACCTGCTATCCACAGGATGGTGGACTCCAGATAAGGCTGTATTTGCAAGCGATAGCCGGGAGAGGTATTAGTACACAGCGTGTAAAGCTTAAACATACACATGGAGACATTGATTTTTAATAGTTCTACGGGCTCCAGCTGTTAATGCAATATAATTGGAAATCCCACGATTAATCACCGCATTGGGGCGGAGAGACTGAGAAACATAACTGTATTCATTTGGTTGCTTACCAGAAACAGTGGATGCTCGGAGAAGTAAAAGGTTGCTTGATGAGCAGCCGGACAAGTTACAGTATAACTTAAGGACTGCAACAATTAACTTAAGAGAGTTACAATTTGGACATTAGTATCCATCCTAAGTGGCCAACTGCATATATATGAAGGCAGATGATTATATAGTTTCTCTGGTTGGTGCCAAGAGGAAGGATATGAGATATATATCTTAATTGTTTTTATATATGTTTTCATTTTGAATGGATTTTATATGTGATATTAAAAAATAATAACTTTTTAAATGTGAAAGTACCAGCGCTGTCCTTGTGTGTTTTTTATTCTTGTTTTTAAGGATACGAACCTAGCCTTTTGGGCTAAGCAGCCGGTACTTTCTCAACAACAATAGCGCCAGAATACATATATATTTACTGAAGTAATACAAATAACACCTGAGCTCATTTGCCGCTAATCGCCGTTTGCGCCGGCGCAGTCCTATGTGTGAAACCAGATCCGAGATGGCCGTGCATTTCATACGGCCGGAAGTGGTCATCGCGTCAATGGAAGTGGGTGTTTTTCCTAATCATAAGAAGCAACCTTGGCACGGCCGTACGTTCCATATACCCGGATGTCATCCTAAGTTTTGTGTTCCAAATAGCTGTGATCCAAGTCCACATAAAAGTCCACATTATTAGTGCAAAGTATATACTACCGCATTAATATCCACGTGGTCGGTACCTCAAAATAAAAACATAATTAATAACAGACGTAATGGTAAAAACAATAAAATATAGAATAATATTAAGGAAGACAGGGTGCGTTCAGAATAATCACTACACAGAGGAGTGCAACTAGGAAATGTTATACCTGATAAACCGAAATTTATTTATAAAAATGCACCGTCGTTCCATAACCATCTAGTAAGAAGCAATATTGAGATTAATCCTAGACAGAGTATAAGAACTAAAGGGTTTCACCATTGTGGTGGCAGTGTAATGTGTAAAACAGTCAAAACTAAGTATAAAAAAATTCACCAATTTAGTGAATAATGACAGGACTATTGAGATAAAGGAATTTATCACATGCCATTCGAGAAATGTTATATATGTTTTCAGGGCCGCCATCAAGGGGGTGCCCTGTGTTCACTTGTCCCGGGCCCGGCCACTCTGACAGAGAGTGGAGGGCCCGGGCTGCTCAAACATCCCGCTGTCACTATTCCCGGCGGCGTATGCCGCCGGTGGGACATAGACGGGGGCGATCAGGGCGAATGCCCCCTTAACATACAGCCTAAGCCCCGCCCACTTGCTGTTGACTCGGGAGTCCCCAAGCACAGCCCCATCCCGCTGTCCCAGCCCTCCGCTCAGAGTCAGACCTGTATCAGTAAGTCCGGGTCAGGTGGCGGGATGAGTGGAGATGATTGCCGGCCTGGGATTGCAGGGGGTGTGCAGGCTGCGCCAGCACACAGGAGCTGCTGCCCGCTCGGAAAGTCACCTGCGTCGGGAGTGCCAGCCATGACGGCTGGTATTTATACTGGGTGCACTGGGCAATGACACCTGATCCCTGGTCAGCTCAGGTCACTGGCCCTGCAGCCAGACATCGTTACACTGCCCATCTTCTCACCTAGCTATTTCTGTAATGCTGCCCCATCACTGGCAGTCCTACCCACTGACATGACATCATGGGCGGCAGCAGTAGCTCTGAGCCTGCACATATCCCTCTGCACGGGACTACTTACCATGCCCAGCTCCCTGCCCTCTGCAGCTGGCACTCAGGCTACATGCAGGGCCACAGGTACATGCTGTGCAATAGAGGAAGCTTCGGGGCTACTTCCACTACCCCCTGCTGCCTCCTTAGTGCTGCCTCACAGTGTAGAGTGATCCGTGGCAGCTCTTACATACAGACAGGAAGTGAGTGCAGGGGACAGGAAAGGGGTGACTGGGGTGTGCAGCATTCACTCAAGCACTGAATGCAGCCAGGGAGACCTGTGACCCCCAGCTATAGAGACCCCCTGGGTGAGGCTGCCCCCCCCCCCCCACCCCGTGATCGGGATCTGAGCTACAGGTAAGACAGTGATACAGGCTAGCAGCTTCTATAGTGTTACATGGTGTGTCTGCTTGTATCTACTGTATAGTGCTACATGGTGACTGCTTCTATCTGTAGTGTTACACGGTATCTGCTCCTATCTATAGTGAATTGTGTGTGCTTGTATCTGTAGTGTTACACGGTATCTGCTCCTATCTATAGTGTAGTGTGTGCTTCTATCTGTAGTGTTACACGGTATCTGCTCCTATCTATAGTATAGTGTGTGCTTCTATCTGTAGTGTTACACGGTATCTGCTCCTATCTATAGTGTAGTGTGTGCTTCTATCTGTAGTGTTACACGGTATCTGCTCCTATCTATAGTGTAGTGTGTGCTTCTATCTGTAGTGTTACACGGTATCTGCTCCTATCTATAGTATAGTGTGTGCTTCTATCTGTAGTGTTACACGGTATCTGCTCCTATCTATAGTGTAGTGTGTGCTTCTATCTGTAGTGTTACACTGTATCTGCTCCTATCTATAGTATAGTGTGTGCTTCTATCTGTAGTGTTACACGGTATCTGCTCCTATCTATAGTGTAGTGTGTGCTTCTATCTGTAGTGTTACACGGTATCTGCTCCTATCTATACAGTGTAGTGTGTGCTTCTATCTGTAGTGTTACACGGTATCTGCTCCTATCTATAGTGTAGTGTGTGCTTCTATCTGTAGCACGGTATCTGCTCCTATCTATAGTGTAGTGTGTGCTTCTATCTGTAGTGTTACACGGTATCTGCTCCTATCTATACAGTGTAGTGTGTGCTTCTATCTGTAGTGTTACACGGTATCTGCTCCTATCTATAGTGTAGTGTGTGCTTCTATCTGTAGTGTTACACGGTATCTGCTCCTATCTATAGTGTAGTGTGTGCTTCTATCTGTAGTGTTACACGGTATCTGCTCCTATCTATACAGTGTAGTGTGTGCTTCTATCTGTAGTGTTACACGGTATCTGCTCCTATCTATAGTGTAGTGTGTGCTTCTATCTGTAGCACGGTATCTGCTCCTATCTATACAGTGTAGTGTGTGCTTCTATCTGTAGTGTTACACGGTATCTGCTCCTATCTATAGTGTAGTGTGTGCTTCTATCTGTAGTGTTACACGGTATCTGCTCCTATCTATACAGTGTAGTGTCTGATTCTGTAGTGCCATGGTATCTATTTCGGTCTACAGTGCTACATGATATCTGCTTATATGTACAGTGTAGTGTCTCCTTCTATAGTACTACATAGTATCTGCTTCTATCTGTAGTGCCAAGATCATGTTGGCATATAATGACAGTTAGTCTTAACTCAGAGGGTCAGTTTGTTCCTAAAGCATGGGTGAATTACGGAGAGGGGAGGAGTCGGGACTGGAGAGGGGAGGAGCCAGGACTAAACAGTAAACCACCCCTCCTAAAAGAAAAGTCTAGATCCGCCACTGGGACTGACCGCGGCTGCTGAAGCTGGCATCGGCGGGCCGCTTCCCTCCACCCCGCCACCGGCCGCCGCAGATCCGCGCCACCCACAGCCTATCATAACAAGCAAGCTGCAGCTTGCTCTTTTGATAAAGTTTGTTGGAGCCGGATGTGTCGCGGCGTGACGTCATGTCAGTGACGTCGTGACGTCAGCCAGTGAAGCGAAGAGGAGCCGTAGCTCAGGACAGGAGCAGCAGACACAGACAGAGTAGGAGAGAGGACGCTCAGGAGGACGGATTAGTGAGTATGTAATATATGTGTTTGTGACTTTGTGTGATTGTTGTTGCTGCGTGTCTGCATAGAAATTTTATTTTTTATTTTATTTTTAAATATATATTTATTTTTATTTAACTTTTTTTTCTTCCCCTTTCCTGGGTGGGGGGGGGGGGGGGGGGGGGCTGCCTATTTTGTCAGTCCCGGGCCCCACTATCTCTGGTGGCAGCCCTGTATGTTTTAGAATGCTCGTGTGGTTATTTTTACGTTGGTAAAACCACCAAGAGTTTAAAAGTGAGAGCAGCTGAACATGTTTACAATATTCGAACAGGCTTGCTTACACACACTGTCTCCCCCCATTTTAAAGAATACCACAAATCAAAGGAGTGCAATATAAAAACTTTTGGTAGATACAGCAAATACAACCCCATAGAAAAAAGATTGTCACAAACTGAAATGAAATGGATTCACTATTTAGGTACTCTCAATATTGCTCCTTACTAGATGGTTATGGAACGACGGTGCATTTTTATAAATAAATTTCGGTTCATCAGGTATAACTCTTCCTAGTTCCACTCCTCTGTGTAGTGATTATTCTGAACGCACCCTCTCTTCCTTAATATTATTCTATATTTTATTGTTTTTACCATTACGTCTGTTATTAATTATGTTATTATTTTGAGGTACCGCCCATGTGGATATTAATGCGGTAGTATATATTTTGCACTATTAATGTGTATTTTTATGTGGAGTTGGATCACCGCTATTTGGAACGCAAAACCTAGGATGACATCCGGGTATATGGAACGCACGGCCGTGCCAAGGTTGCTTCCTATGATGAGGAAAAACACCCACTTCCATTGACGCGATGACCACTTCCAGCCGTGTGAAACTCACGGCCATCTTGGATCCGGCTTCACACATCGGACTGCGCCGGCGCGAACTTTGTGAACGCCGATTAGCAGCAAATGAGCTCAGGTGTTATCTGTATTAGTTAGGGTATAAAAAGGGAGCCTGGGGTGAGCAGGCAATAGGCTTATGATGAAGGACGACTGTCTGAAATGCGTTATGCGTAACGCTCTCCCGTTTTCACCATCCCTTTGTAAGGCTGTAAGCTGTTGCTGCTGTGGAAGTCCAGTGGTGGAATCCGGTTCTGGAGACTGCTTGTCTAGTGAGCCTAGGTCCATCAGGGTGTTCTGAGAACTCTGCCATCGATTTCTGCTATTGCCTGAAGGGATTTCTTTTATGCGCTTATATCTACTATGTTTGTAAGTGTGATGTATTAGTAAACCTGTGTATTTTAAAACGATAATTTGCACTATATTATTTTTCATTGTGTATCCCTTTATGAGCTAAATACCTGTAGCTCTTATATGTACTGTATATGAAGGGGACACAATTTGTTGCAGATTCTGCCGTAAAGAATTATTGGATTACCATCTGATGTGTCAGATTATTTCTGTGAATGTGAGATACTTGAAAGACGGTATTTCCTTCTTTATTTCACCTTTGTGGTGTATTGTGGGTGAATTGGCTATCTTTGGAGCGCTTTGCAATCTTTGTTTCACTTTATATGGTTACTAGGTCGACATGTTCTAGGTCGACATGACAAAAGGTCGACATGAGTTTTTCACAATTTTTTCATATTTTGAACTGTTTCATACTTTACGATCCACGTGGACTACAATTGGGAACGGTAACCTGTGCCGAACGCAGCGGTAGCGCCATGCAAGGGGACACGGTGCACTAAATGGGGTTCCCGGCTACTCTACAAAGAAAACTACATCAACATTTTTTTAAAAACCTCATATCGACCTTTTGTCAATTCGACCTTGCTCATGTCGACCTAATGCTTTTGTTGACCTATTTTAGGTGTCGACTTAGTTACTGTCGACCAACAGTGGTTGACCTAGACACTGTCGACCTAAGTGTGGTCGACCCTATGAACCACACCCCTTTATATCCATATTTTCACAGGAGAGGGATCTTGCAATCACTTTACTGCAGCCTATGATAATTACACTGCATATGCGCAGAGTCAGTAACTGTGGGGGAGCCTTTTAAAAATACAAAAGACTCTTCCAGAGTGCTGGCCTTTTCAAAAGCAGTGTTAGTTACTGTAGAATTTATAAATTGGTATAATCATGTAAAATATTATTGTTAATAATCACAGCACTGTTAATATAGCTTGAGTCTCCCATATTCAAAAGGGATGCGATAACGTGGCAGGCGCACGGAATCCCGGCGGTCAGCATATTGGGGGTAATTCAGAGTTACTCGCAGCAGCAAATTTGTTAACAGTTGGGCAGAACCATGGGGGTCATTCCGAGTTGATCTCACATAGCAACTTTTTGCTGCTCATGCGATCAACTAGATGCCAGCAATGAAGGTACCGGAATTGACGTCAGACAACTGCCCTCCAACCGCCTGGACACGCCTGCGTTCGGATCTCCACGTCCGGAAAACAGTGAGTTGTCGCCCCGGAACGCCTTCCTCCAGTCAATCTTCTTGCGGTCACTGCTGCGACCGCTTTCTTCGTACACAGCGTCGCTGCTCGCCGGTCAACGACGTGCCTGCGCAATGCGCCCGCCGCACATGCGCAGTTTTGGCCCGTTCGCACCGCTGCAATGAACCGCACCGTTCGAACGGGTCAGAATGACCCCCAATGTGCACTGCAAGTGTGGCAGATATAACATTTGCAGAGAGAGTTAGATTTGGGTGGGTTATTTTGTTTCTGTGCAGGGTAAATACTGGCTGCTTTATTTTTACACTGCAATTTAGATTTCAGTTTGAACACACCCTACCCAAATCTAGCTCTCTCTGCACATGTTATATCTGCCCTCCCTGCAGTGCACATTGGCCCTCATTCCGAGTTGATTGCTCGCTAGCTGCTTTTAGCAGCATTGCAAACGCTAGGCCGCCGCCCTCTGGGAGTGTATCTTAGCTTAATAGAATAGCGAACGAAAGATTAGCAGAACTGCTCGAAAATCTTTTCCTGCAGTTTCTGAGTAGCTCCAGACCTACTCCTAGATTGCGATCACCTCAGTCCGTTTAGTTCCTGCTTTGACGTCACAAACACGCCCTGCGTTCGGCCAGCCACTCCTCCGTTTCCCCAGCCACTGCTGCGTTTTAGCCTGACACGCCTGCGTTTTTTTAGCACACTCCCTGAAAACGGTCAGTTTCCGCCCAGAAACACCCACTTCCTGTCAATCACACACCGATCAGCAGAGCGACTGAAAAGCGTCGCTCGCCCCTGTGTAAAATTGCTTAGTTTTGTGTGAAATTACTTGGCGCGTGCGCCCTGCAGCCCATACGCATGCGCAGAACAGCCGGTTTTTAGCCTGATCACTATGCTGCGAAAAACGGCAGCGAGCGATCAACTTGGAATGACCCCTATGGTTTTGCCCAACTGCTAACAAATTTGCTGCTGTGATCAACTTTGAATTACCCCCATTAAGAGGTAAATAGCTATTAGGATTATTAGAGATCCAAATACCTAGGTATTTAAACGGGTGGACTTCAGTATGCCAAATGTCGGGATCCCGGCACACAGTATATCGGCGCCGGAATCCCGACACCCGGCATACCGACATATATTCTCCCTCGTGGGAGTCCACGACCCCCCTGGAGGGGGAATAAAATAGCGTGGTGCGCGTAGCGCGCCACCGTGCCTGCAAGGGGCTCCTTTGCGCTCGCCACGGTGTCGGTATGCCGTCGGTCGGGCTCCCGGCGCCGGTATGCTGGTCGCCGGGAGCCCGGCTGCCGGCATACCATACTACACCCATTTAAACGTGTCTACCCAATGCATCGGAAGAGAAACAAGTGGAGCTGTAGGTCATTCTCCGCTAAGATGGAGAAGACAAGAATTTTCCCAGTTTATCATGAGGCCTGAATAAGTACCAAAACTATCAATAATCAACAATGCTACCGGCAAAGATAACTCATACCTGTTTATGAACAATAGTATGTCATCTTCGTATTGCGCCATTTTGTCTTTCCTTTGTGTCAGGCGAAGGCCGTGAATTTCTGAGGCCGCCCTAATCTCGCACGCCAGAGGTTCAATAGTGACGGCAAAAAGAACAGGCGAGAGGGGACACCCCTGATGCATACTTCTCTGTAGTGGGAACAAAGGGGAGACAAAAACATTGACTGGTACCCTGGCCCTTCGAGCAGAGTACAGTAGTTTGATCCTCCGAATAAACCGGGACCTATACCGAAGAACTTCATGACCTCCCACTGGAATGCCCACTCCACAGAATCAAAGGCTTTTGCAGCGTCCAATGAGACTATGACTGAAGTGGAAGCATCTCCGCGAGAGGCGTGGAGCTGGAAAACATCCTTCTAAGGTTAATAGTTGTGGATTTACCGGGGATGAAACCAGTTTGATCATCATGTATAATTTGGTTGATGACTTGCTTTATTCTAGACGCTTGTATTTTAGCAAGGATTTTCACATTTGTTGTAAATAGGGAAATAATAATTGACCTATATGACTCACCATATCGGTGATCTTGTCTGGTTTCGGGAGCACAATTATCAGAACTTCGGACATGGATCTGATTAAACACTTCCAGCAATTTAGGCGCATAGAATTCACTATGTTTTCTGTATAACTCTAATGGTATCCCATATAAACCTGGTGCTTTTCCCCCAGGAAATGAACTTATGGCCTTAGTAATTTCTTCTAAGATAATTGGCGCATCTAGCAGATCCCTTGCCTCTATTGTCAGGGTTGGAAGCTGCAGCTCAGCTAGATATGTACGTATCTCATCAACAGAGTGCGCCAACCGTGTACGGTACAACTGCTGATAGAAATGCACAAATTCAGCAGCTATTTCAGTCATTTGTGAAACTGAGTCCCCACTCTGTGTAATGATTTCAGCTACCATTGCTGCATAACGATCTGTCCTAGCCAGATAGGTCAGGTAACTACTCACTGAGACGTAGTGATCTCTTACTGCACGGGATAAGTAGTTGAGAAGCCGCTTGTTATCACCCTGTGCATGGGTGAGACATCCGTCAGCGGTATATTCAGGTGGAAACCATTCCCTTCAGTGCGGCACCGAGTGAGTGTGTCAAATCACCGTGCAGATCCCCCAGCTTACTGAGCAACGCCCGGCCGGGCAAGGTGTAGCAGTGTTCCAAATGCAGGGGAAATTTGAGTGGGATGATTAGATCGCAGGTTGAATCATTCACCAGCAGCTTGTAACAGACGGCTGATAGCAATAGATGTTGCGCTCCATGGGACACTTAATGGTCAATTGTGGCCCTTTCTTCTGTACCCTCAACGCGTTTCTCCGCACCTCAGGCGGCTTCTTCAAGAGGCAGAGTGTTCTTCTCTGAGCACTATTTTGATTCTTTTATACCTTGTCCCATTAAAATCATTGGGAACAGGTGAGTATGGAGGCTCAACAGGTGCTTTGGAATCATAGCCTTCATACACAGATAACGTGTCACAGAGTTTTTAATTAAACATGGTCAGTTTAAAAAGCATTTTAAATGAAATCATAAGGCTGTCAGTTTATCATAGATAAGAACAACATATATAAAAAACATTTCTGTTATGCGGATAGAATCACTATAATCCCATAAGACTGCAGCCATGCTAAAAATCTTTCTAGCAGTTGCCGCATTATAATTTAATAATCTCCAACACCTGAGTGGGGAAAAGGAGTATATGAGCATGTGTGCACATATGGTGGGTTAAGTACTATGTGTTATTAATAGCATATTATAGTAGACATTAAGTTTATTAGATCTTAATTTTATTATTTATTAATAAACCTTTATACTGAGAAAGCCTATCATAAATCATGTGAAACAACATGTGTAAAAACATATCTACATAACACATCCCTTCATATTGCTATCTTTATGAGCTCAAATCTTAGTGTTATAGCATGGGACAATGTGAATTATAGAGAAACTTAGCACATATAAACATGTAAAGAGAAAGATATATATATATATATTATTATTTTTATAGTTTTAGAGGCTAATCCCTTCATCATATTAGCATGTAAGCTATTATAATCATTCCTATAGTCTCTTATCTGAAAATGGGAATGGTTGTGTGGGTCAGCGGCCAGACTAGCGTGCAGAAGGAAAATCTGGCGTGTCACTAGCAATATAGCGGCAACGCCAGGTCCGCTCGCAGTCATGGTCTCAAACTCAACAGAACCACTCCGTTAATATAATAGATGACAAAGAATAAATAAACAATATTACAAGTGCAGACAACAAAAGATGAGAGAGAGAGGGACAGAGACCAATCTCAATATATAATTCTATACTTCAGTGGGAGAGATAAAGTTAAGTAAGCTGAAACGGCTATATATAGCTAAATAAATTCAAGATCTATAGTTTCGTTCAACCCTTGGGGTTTCAAAGTCTGTAATTTCCAGATCCATGCAGCTTCCTGACGACATAAAGTTCTAAATCTATCTCCACCTCTAGGGGTGATTTTAATCTGTTCAAGGCCAATAAGTTGGAGACAAGGTGGATTACTTGAATAAATTTCTGCATAGTGACGTGAAACACTATGATTCATATATCCCTTAAGGATATTCCTTCTGTGTTCCATAAAGCGCAACTTCAGTGCCCTAGTGGTTCGCCCTACATAGTACATCTGACACGAACAGCGTAGCAAATAAACTACGAAATGTGTACTGCAATTAATGAAGGATTGTATCTTAAATTCTGTACTTGATCCAGACGGAGAAATATGTTTGATTTTATTAACCACATGAGTACATGTGGTGCATCTATTATGGTTGCATCTAAAGAAGCCCACAACTTTTGGGCCCACTAATGTAGGTTGTTCACTCATTTCAGTATTAGCAGGAGATCTCTTAAAGAAACTCGGAGCTAATATATTCCTAAGGTTTTTAGCTTTTTTAAAAATAATCGTAGGATTTGCAGGGAGAGTTGTATTTAATATTGGATCAGTCAGCAGTAATTTGTAATTACGTTTAATTATACAGAAAATTTTATTTGCTTTTACATTAAATTTTGATTTGAAAGCCAGATTATAGTGATTCATTTTTTGAGTTTTATTATCACTGTTACCTTTTTTATTTTTATTATTATTACTGTTAGTAGATCTAGATTCCTCAATAGCTGTTTCAGTGAATGGAGGGATATCTCGTGCTATGGTAATACATGAACCTTCTTTCTCATTTGAGTTCATATAAGATGATTGTATGTTAGTAGTTTCTAAGATACTTCTCCTATCTAATGTTTGTGAATAGGCTATGGCCTCTTCTAATACATCCTCGGGATAATCACGTTTTCTCAAGGAGGTAATAAGTTCCTCAGCTTGCTCAGCAAAAGTACAATCTGATGTGCAGTTACGTCTAATCCTAAACAGTTGACTTTTAGGTACATTATTAAGCCAACCTTTCTTATGGTTGCTCGTATACGGGATGTAACTACAGGTGTCAACAGGTTTTTTTATAAGATGACACTATCAGTTTCTCCTCTACCGCCTCCACGGTTACGTCCAAAAAATTGATTCGCGAGGGGTGGTGTGTGCAAGTGAAGGACAAACCGTACTCATTAGTGTTTAAAAAATCAACAAAATTCATAACTGTGTTATCATCCCCTTTCCAAATGAAAAACAGGTCGTCGATATAGCGACAATAGAGGACCAGGTTCGCAGAGTAAGGGCCCTCCCAGATCATTGCCTGTTCGAGGTCACCCATGTAGATGTTAGCGAAACTCGGTGCGAACCTGGTCCCCATCGCTGTACCGAGGACCTGTAGATAGTGACAGTGATCAAATAAAAAGTGATTGTGTGTCAAGATAAAATAAATAGCCGAAGTGATAAAATTGCGCTTCATCTCTGAGTCCATTCCGTATTTCATAAGAGCCTTATCAACGGCTTGCACACCTCTATCATGTGGAATATTGGTGTACAATGCTTGTACATCGCAGGTGATCAATTTATAATCATGGGCCCATTTGTGCCCTTCCACAAGTTTGATAAATTCCGTCGTATCACGGATATGAGACCTCAGAGATGTCGCGCATGGTTGTAAAAAGTGATCAACATAGTAGGATAAATTAGACGTAAGACCCCCTATCCCTGAAATAATAGGTTGCCCCGGGGGTTCGTGAAGTGTTTTGTGGATTTTGGGAAGGTGATAATAGGTCGGGACGATGGGGTGGAGGGGGTAGAGGAAATTGAACTCCTCCTGAGCAATCACACCCTCACTTTTAGCAGTTTCCAATAAGGTTTTTAGTTCCAGCTGGTATTTACGAGAGGGGTCCTGAGCCAACACTTGATAGAATGTTATATCAAGTAGTTGGCGTCTAGCCTCTTTTAGGTAATCACAGGTATCTTGAATCACCAATCCCCCCCCCCCTTATCGGCAGGTTTAATTGTGATTGTCGTGTCAGAGGCCAGCTGTTTGAGGATCTTCCTTTCTTCACTGGTTAAGTTATACAAACAAGAAGGTATTTTGCTGTCACATAATACCCGAAAATCATGTAAAGATTTATTATAGAAGGTTTCAATAGCACTAGTCTTATGTTGGAGCGGATAAAATTGAGATTTGTTTTTAAATAGTGATTGAGGAGTATCATTAATATCAAACGTGAGGATCTCTGATGTAAACTGAGATTCACTCACTGCACTTTCTATAAGTAACTCGTTTAGTATATTAAGACCTGATTGATCATCTCTATCTAGGATGACTTGTGTTTCAACTCCAGAGTTCTTTTTGGTGCAAGCAAAGAACCTCTCTCTACATAGACTCCTAACATACCTATTGAGTTCTATAAAAAGTTCAAAAAAATTGGGCTTTGAAGTAGGGGCGAAATTCATTCCCTTAGCTAATATCTTAGTCTCCGACTGGTTTAGGGGTTTGGAAGAGAGGTTAAAAACCACATCAGCACCTAATAGAACCTCTGATTCTTTCTTCCTCCCCCTCTGTCCCCCTCGTCTTCCTCTTCTTGTTCTCTTGCCCTTTTTGGAGTCCCTGACAGGGGTTCGTAACGGTTGTGATGTTGGAAGTGAGAAAGGGGGACATGGTTCCCTGATCTCTGATTTAGATCTAAAAAAGGCTCCTGATGGGATTTAGGCTCATAGTTAGATTTAGTATAATAATTAGGGTATCTTTTCTCCCATTTGGTATGGCGAACTTCCCTCCACCCAGGTGATGATGAGGGATATGTGCGTGGTTTTCTCATCTGGTTTCTACCACGGTTGGAATACCGTTCAGTAGACGTAGGGGAATTATATTCATCCCTACCCGTGTCTTTAGTTCGAGCATTAATCTGAGATTTCCCTTGTTTAGGTTTTGAGGGGGTAAAGGATTTATCACGTCTCTGATTTTTGGAGAAACTTCTCACACGATCTGATTGATAATCCAATAGATCTCTTGTAAATTTCTTTTCTTTTCTCTCAATAATCTCTCGTTCGTATTCTTCTATTCTCCTATTTACTATTATTTCTCTCTCTTCATAATATGGCTCTTCCTTATATTTTCCTAATTGTTCTTGTAGAGTCTTAATTTCTTTTTCAATTTCAATAAGCTTAGATTCTCTATAATCAATCAATAATTGCATTAGTGCCATAGAACATTTATCCAAAACATTCTCCCACTGTGTTTAAGTTCTGGATTGTCCTGAAATGAGAGGCTCTTAAAGATCCACAGACCACGAGGAATTTTGTTATTTTCAATATATTTAGTAAGGGAAGTCTTATCCCACCAATGTCTACATTCTGCTTTCAATAGTTCCTCGAGTCTGCTGGAATCCTGAAAGAACCCATCATAAACAGGATCATCTCTTTTCTTATTTACATTCTCCAGTGTGTATTTCTTTAATATTTCATGTCTACGATGTATTCTATCCGCATAACAACCAACATTCATATTTGAAACACACCACTGCACTGCTGCCCAAACCTATGGCAATTGGAAATACAAACAGAAAAAAAGGTTTGTAGGCGCTGAGCAGGGTCGTGCAAATATAACACTGATAATGGCAGCCACTTGGTAAGGAGGTAGCCAGCCTCCTAAAAGTAAAACAACTTAGAGCAAACCACCAAGTAGGCGCACAGTACCAATGATGTTGATAAAAAACAATTTATTGACATAAAAACAATAACAGACTCATTAAAAGATCACAACAATACACAGAGCATATAACTGAGGTATTATAAGCCTCTAATACACACATAAGATGTGTTAATATGTGAAAGGGACGCTGAAATACGGGAGAGCCCGTCTCTGTAGGATAGGGTTAATCTCTCACATTAATTCCATATCAAACAGTTCAAATGGAAATGAAATCCTGCAAAATGATGTAATAAGCGTCTATGACCATAGAGGTGTCCAGATTTAAATACTGTTTCCTTGGAGCAAAGTGTGCATAATAAACCAACCGATTGCTGTTACTCACTGAGACGTAGTGATCTCTTACTGCACGGGATAAGTAGTTGAGAAGCCGCTTGTTATCACCCTGTGCATGGGTGAGACATCCGTCAGCGGTATATTCAGGTGGAAACCATTCCCTTCAGTGCGGCACCGAGTGAGTGTGTCAAACCACCGTGCAGAACAGAAATGTTTTTTATATATGTTGTTCTTATCTATGATAAACTGACAGCCTTATGATTTAATTTAAAATGCTTTTTAAACTGACCATGTTTAATTAAAAACTCTGTGACACGTTATCTGTGTATGAAGGCTATGATTCCAAAGCACCTGTTGAGCCTCCATACTCACCTGTTCCCAATGATTTTAATGGGACAAGGTATAAAAGAATCAAAATAGTGCTCAGAGAAGAACACTCTGCCTCTTGAAGAAGCCGCCTGAGGTGCGGAGAAACGCGTTGAGGGTACAGAAGAAAGGGCCACAATTGACCATTAAGTGTCCCATGGAGCGCAACATCTATTGCTATCAGCCGTCTGTTACAAGCTGCTGGTGAATGATTCAACCTGCGATCTAATCATCCCACTCAAATTTCCCCTGCATTTGGAACACTGCTACACCTTGCCCGGCCGGGCGTTGCTCTGTAAGCTGGGGGATCTGCACGGTGGTTTGACACACTCACTCGGTGCCGCACTGAAGGGAATGGTTTCCACCTGAATATACCGCTGACGGATGTCTCACCCATGCACAGGGTGATAACAAGCGGCTTCTCAACTACTTATCCCGTGCAGTAGGAGATCACTACGTCTCAGTGAGTAACAGCAATCGGTTGGTTTATTATTCACACTTTGCTCCAAGGAAACAGTATTTAAATCTGGACACCTCTATGGTCATAGACGCTTATTACATCATTTTGCAGGATTTAATTTCCATTTGAACTGTTTGATATGGAATTAATGTGAGAGATTAACCTTATCCTACAGAGACGGGCTCTCCCGTATTTCAGCGTCCCTTTCACATATTAACACATTTTATGTGTGTATTAGAGGCTTATAATACCTCAATTATATGCTCTGTGTATTGTTGTGGTCTTTTAATGAGTCTGTTATTGTTTTTATGTCAATAAATTGTTTTTTATCAACATCATTGGTACTGTGCGCCTACTTGGTGGTTTGCTCTAAGTTGTTTCACAGGTAACTACCTGGCCTGTCCCCATTAGCATGTCTAGAATGATCCTCAAATAGTAACTTGCAGTGTGCCTTGTCAGATAAACAGCTCCTTCACGCCCTTTGAGCCTCTAATCAAGCAGCTTTAAACTCATCAGTGCCATCAGTCAGGTAAGCTATCTCAAGTGATCGTCAGGAGGCTTCCAAATCCAACTCCTTTGTCTTTATAAAAAGTTTCGAGGTTGGCTACTCTTTTAATTAATGTTCCCCTGAGAAAGGCCTTAAAAGCATCCCATAACACCCCTGGATAAGTAGTATCTTTATTCAGAGCAAAATATTCCTGCCAAGCTACCTCCAACTCAGACCCCGTGCCCATACATGTAAGCCAGAACTTATTGTGCTTCCAATAAGTAAAGCCACATTGTCCCCCAAAGTCCTTTGCTAGCACAAGGGGGGAATGATCTGAAATGTCCCGAGTTTCATAGGCTATAGACTGGATTCTGGGCAAAAGATCTCTGGAGACCAGGGCTAAATCTATCCTAGAAAATGACATGTGTGTGGCTGAAAAACAGGAAAACTGTAACGGCATTGAATTCCTCTACCTCCACGGGTCAACCAATACCATTTCTTGAATCATTGCTGCAAAGTCACCTCCGCCCCCTCTGGTACCATGCCATGAGCAACCTTGGATTTTCTCTCCAGGACGGGATATAAAATGTTGTTAAAGTCCCCCAGCATTATCGTAGAGCTCCCGGGGAATAGGGCCATACATTCTGCAGCCTTCTTTATGACTTCATATGTGAGGGGGGAGGGATATAAATGGCCAAAATAAGAACCAACAAAGAATTCAATCGACAACTCATAAAGATATATCTACCTCTAGGATCCGTCTGAACTTGTTCTAAAACAAAGGGGACAGTTTTACGTATTAAGAGTCACACACCTCTGGATGAAGACGTATAAGTGTAGTGGTATGCCCACCCTATCCATAACTTTTTAAGTGGCAGCAACCGTCCTCCCAATAGGTGCGTCTCTTGAATACATATAATGTCTGCCTCATATTGTCTAATCTGACGCATAACCGTAGAGCGTTTAACCTTGTCGTTTAGCCCCCGGACATTCCATGACAATATTTTATACTTTCCTGATGCCATCATACCTTCATTTGAGCATGTGAAATTGTCCAGAACACACCCTGTAACCGCAAATTTTCTCTCCAATAAAAAAACTGGGACCTAGCACCATGGCATAATACACAGAAAAAAAAAAACAGCATTTAATAGTAACAATGATCCACCCCCCAAAATCTCAGACCCACCCTGCATGTCAGACCCCAACATTGACATTTAAAAAATGTAACAACCGGTCTGAACCCGTATCTAGCAACCAGTAACATTCAAGCAGCATGTTACCACTGCCGTGACCGAGAAGAAAATGAAGGCAAAGTATATAATAACCACCATGGCTCGGGAGGTGCTCACCCCCTCCAGAAGATAATCACCGGAATGTTACGAATCTTACTGAAACTGTAGCTAGCAGAAGAAAACCATAACTAAGAACAGTTAGATGACAACGCAAATGCATTGCTAACTATACTATAGGAGAGTACAAATATTAAATTAGAGAATATAACAACAACCAGCCCCACCCTCCGTCTATGTAAAGACATTAACAAATACCTCAATTGCTAAAACATATATGGGAGCAATGCATTATAGTTACGTAAGGACCCAGCACATAGGTAGACAGAATATCAGTCAAGATTCAGGGCACGGGTAGCCAGGAAGTTGCGGTTCAGCCACACCATCGCTTCCCTAGGAGTCATGAAGAATTTAGTGGTACCATCATGAATAACTCTCAGTTTTGAAGGGAACAGCATTGCATATTGTAATCCGCAGTCGTCGTTTGACCGGTAGGAATCTCTTTTTGCACGTAGACTGCGAAATCAGGAAATACGGAGATCTTTGTACCATTGTAGCTCAGGAGATCCTTGCTCCATGCTAGTCACAGGATAGCATCTCTATCAGCATAGTGCAGCAGTTTCGCTATAAACATGCGCGGAGTTGCACCAGATGGAGCGCGCAGAGGAAGTCTACATGCTCTCTCCACTGCGAAATGCTTAGAAAAGGATTCCAGGCCATCATTTTCTATATGCAATGATTCAGAAATTTTTCTGGGAGGTTCCACTCCACTGTTTCAGGCAGCCCAACCAGACGCACATTGTTTCTTCTGAGTCGCCCTTCGAGATCCATCAGTTTTCTGTGGGTTTCAGCCATTTGAGAGTCCATCTTGTCCATGCGGACACATAGGTCCTCATTCCGAGTTGTTCGCTTGCAAGCTGCTTTTAGCAGCTTTGCACACGCTAAGCCGCCGCCTACTGGGAGTGAATCTTAGCTTATCAAAATTACAAACGAAAGATTAGCAGAATTGCGAATAGACACTTCTTAGCAGTTTCTGAGTAGCTCCACACTTACTCGGCATCTGCGATCAGTTCAGTCAGTTTCGTTCCTGGTTTGACGTCACAAACACACCCAGCGTTCGCCCAGACACTCCCCCGTTTCTTCAGACACTCCCGCGTTTTTCCCAGAAACGGTAGCGTTTTTTCACACACTCCCATAAAACGGCCAGTTTCCGCCCAGAAACACCCACTTCCTGTCAATTACATTGCGATCACCAAAACGAAGAAAAAACCTCGTAATGCCGTGAGTAAAATTCCTAACTACATAGCAAATTTACTTGGCGCAGTCGCACTGCGGACATTGCGCATGCGCATTAGCGACTAATCGCTCTGTTGCGAAAAAAAAAAATAACGAGCGATCAACTCGGAATGACCACCATAGTGTAGACATTTTGTCCTCCAATGTGGAAGTGCAAGTTTCTACTTCTCCCATTGGCTCTCTCACTTATTGCAGGTCATGGTGTATAATAGAGAGGTCAGATTGAACCTTGCCTATTTTAACCGACAAGCGCTCCTCACTAGCCACCACTACATCAAGAACTTTCTGAAGTGCAGTATCTGTTACATCTGAAGAGGACCCTTCAGCAAGGGGAGAAACAGGGGGCACTCTGCCCCTCCAGTTGCCGCCTGGGAGGGCGGGGGTACTGGTGCCCTGGCATATTTTTGCAGCTGCAGCAGCATGAGGCGTCCTCACCATGATAATGGATCCGGAGCAATACATCAAATAAGACAAATCAAATAAAGTAGCTAAGTAGCGTGGGAACTGTATATGTGGCTTGTTAAAGCCCTGGTGTGATAGGGCTCAATAAAGGTGCAGCACCAGTGTGCAACAGCATGGTTATATTGCAAGTGATACAGTAACACTCCTGGTGTGGAGATATTAGCAGGGAGGGGGTAACAAAGATGGCTGCCAGAGCCCCTTATAGAGCCCTTTATCCTCCTGCAGAATATGCCTACCCCACCTGCCGTATGCTGAAGTGTCCTGAAAGGCAGCCCTAGGCTCCGGGTATCAGGGATCCACCACACATCCTCCCCTGCCACTCACAGCCGCTCTGCACCACTGCATCACAGGCCTGCTGAATCAGGAAGTCATGCCCAAGGTCTCCTGTGCTGCCCTGCTGCCTGCACTTCGGACACCAGAGTTCCGGTTCCCGGCCACGCAGACTGATCAGGGAAGCTGCACCTGCACCCAGAGATTTTCCGCCAGCACAATCTGCACTGGAAATAGCCGGGGACGTCTGTGCAGGATGTGAACCAGGATGTAAGGAGCGGGAGAGTACAGACACCAGGTACTACTCCATACGCTCCCAGTCACAAATGTAGCACCTTCCATGGCTATATTACTATTACATGCATACTGTATCTGTTCACTTAATCACATTTTGAACTGTGACCAGATGAATCTTTCTACCTTCCCTATGTAGTACACACTTTTTAACTGTTGTTTTCAGTAACCTGAGACCATGTGATCACAACCTAAAATGAAATGCATAGATTGAACAGGACTATCTGTACACATTCACAACCAGATTAATGGGGAGCCGCGGGGGCATACTGTACCCCAGGCCCTCCTTTGTCAGGGGGGCCCCCGACCAGAGCACACTGACATCACTAGCTTTCTCTCTTATGCAGCAGCAGAACCAAGCAGCCAGTATGTGAGCAGGACAGTATGCAGTGCAGGCAGAGACACAGGAGTATCAGGTTTCATGAGCTACATATGGAGCTTTCTGACAGGTGAGTTAGGAGGGTGGAGAGAGTTGTAAGTGACACAGGGATCCCGGCTTCTCCTCCTTTCCGCCTGGGTGTCTGGGTCCTGTGTAACCTGTTATCTATTGAGGGTCTAGAGCGAGAGACACAGTCCTCTTGAGTCCTGTCCCAATGTGTAAGTAGTACAGAGGCTGCTGCTATTTTTTGCATGTGATATGATAAATTATAGATTTTATTTTTCTATGTGAATTTTAAGCGTCTGACTCCCCACTGCTGACATCAACCCTAGGGATCGTGGCCTCATACTATTCCTGGAGTCTATGATCCCTAAGGCCTAGCGCTGGTGCACCCGAGGTCGTAGCGTGTCAGTGACTGTTTGGTAGTCTCCTCCCAAAACAGTGCGGCTGTGTCCGTATTCCCCTTCTAAGCAGAACCGATGCCTTACCTTCTCCTCGTGTTCCAGCCACAACCTGGTAACGTCTGCTGGACCTGCTAGTATATCCGACACAGACGCCCGCCGAAACAGCACTGTACTTGTGGGTAAGCACATGTTGCAACCCGGCGGAGAGTTGTTGGAGCGACTCTTTCTAAGGTACGTGTAAGACGCTTTTTAGAAAGATCACTCAAGAAAAAATAGTAAGACTATAAAAATAAAATAAGAAAGTCTAGGGCTGCTGAAAACCAGCAGTCCTCTGACCATGGTCCGGCCCCTGCCGCACCAAACAAAAAACTGATTTGCCTGAGCCAGGAGGTAGGGATACATGGACGGGCCCGTTGCATGCTGGGAGGCCGAAAAGCTTTAACCGATTGGTGCAAATCCGCTGTCGCTTCATCATATCCTAATGTTATCCTGTGGATAACCTGTGGACCCTGCCGGAGAAATGACCTATTCCAGGAGGGACAAATGCTCTCTACCTGGACTTTCATCTTAATTTATGATTGCAATCACCTGTGTTGAAACACCTTTCTTATCAATTAAATCGTTCAACACAGGTGACACCAATCATATATTAAGAGGGAAGTCCAGGTTGAGAGCATTTTGTCCCTCCTGGAATGGGTCACATTGGGAGGTATGAACAATCTAATATACACCCCTCCTGCCACCAGAGCCCCCCTGTCTTAAGTGCCCCGGGTACCCCAAGGCTTAATCCGGCCCAGTTCACAATTTACTAACAGTAGTAATTTATAGGCCAAGGAGTTATGCTGGAACTGAAAACATTTATTGCATACCACAGTCAATGCATCAACAGAAGGAAAGCACAGCCAAACCAGCTCCAGCCACTCCCACAAAGGAGAACCTCCATCCAGGGCTATATCATAACAGTTTCTTCTACTGGGTTGATATAATTGATATTCACATTATAACATTTTGCCATATTAAAAACTGTGTACAGATGCTCTTCACTTAATGACCAGGTTCCGTTCCTAAGACTAGATTGCTAAGCGAGGAGCCTCATACTTAATACAGGTAATCGGTTTTATTCTAGATAAATAAATGTCTAAAGGCAGGGCCGAAACTAGGGGGGGGCTAGGGGGGCAGGTGACCTGGGCGCCGGATTGGAGGGGGCGCCGAGACCCCCAAACACTGCCGCGGCACTTTTAAACCCCCTTCTCCCGAGTGCCCAGCTCGGGGGGCGGGGTTTCGCGGAATGACGCGATTGCGTCGTGACGTCACGGCGCAAACGCGTCATTCAACGAAACCCCGCCGGAGGAGGGAGAACTGAAGGGGGAGCCCGGAGCCGCGCAGACGAGGAGGGAGAGGCGGCTGAAGAGCGGCGAGAACCGCTTCAAATGTAAGTCAGCCCCTCTCCCTTCCTCTCTCTCTCTCTCTCTCCCCACCACCTGCCGTAATGTTTAAAATGGGGACCTGTGCCAGCGTACTGTGTAAAATGGGGACCTGTGCCAGCGTACTGTGTAAAATGGGGACCTGTGCCAGCGTACTGTGTAAAATGGGGACCTGTGCCAGCGTACTGTGTAAAATGGGGACCTGTGCCAGCATACTGTGTAAAATGGGGACCTGTGCCAGCGTACTGTGTAAAATGGGGACCTGTGCCAGCGTACTGTGTAAAATGGGGACCTGTGCCAGCGTACTGTGTAAAATGGGGACCTGTGCCTGCGTACTGTGTAAAATGGGGACCTGTGCCAGCGTAATGTGTAAAATGGGGACCTGTGCCAGCGTACTGTGTAAAATGGGGACCTGTGCCTGCGTACTGTGTAAAATGGGGACCTGTGCCAGCGTACTGTGTAAAATGGGGACCTGTGCCAGCGTACTGTGTAAAATGGGGACCTGTGCCAGCGTACTGTGTAAAATGGGGACCTGTGCCAGCGTACTGTGTAAAATGGGGACCTGTGCCAGCGTACTGTGTAAAATGGGGACCTGTGCCTGCGTACTGTGTAAAATGGGGACCTGTGCCTGCGTACTGTGTAAAATGGGGACCTGTGCCAGCGTACTGTGTAAAATGGGGACCTGTGCCAGCGTACTGTGTAAAATGGGGACCTGTGCCTGCGTACTGTGTAAAATGGGGACCTGTGCCAGCGTAATGTGTAAAATGGGGACCTGTGCCAGCGTACTGTGTAAAATGGGGACCTGTGCCGGCGTACTGTGTAAAATGGGGACCTGTGCCAGCGTACTGTGTAAAATGGGGACACTTGCCAGCGTACTGTGTAAAATGGGGACCTGTGCCTGCGTACTGTGTAAAATGGGGACCTGTGCCTGCCGCAATGTGTAAAATGGGGACACTTGCCAGCGTACTGTGTAAAATGGGGACACTTGCCAGCTTACTGTGTAAAATGGGGACACGTGCCTGCCGCAATGTGTAAAATGGGGACACTTTTTCCTGCCGCAATGTGTAAAATGGGGACACTTTTTCCTGGATATGAAATTTATGTTAGAAAAGGCAGTTTTTCAGGTTAAAAAGTTCTGAAAGAGATATATATATATATATATATATATATATATATATATATATAATATTTTTATTCATTTATTTATTTATTTATTTTTTATTTTATTATTTTTATTCATTTATTGTAAAATAATTTTTTTTTTTTTGGGGGGGGGGGTGTCAAATGACTACCTTGCCCCGGGTGACAGAAATCCTAGTTTCGGCCCTGCTAAAGGAAACTCCAACTTGATAAGTTTGTTTTACTTTGCATAAGGCTTACAGTATTACAGAACATCAAAATACAATCAGCGAAAAGGATAAAAATGATGTACCAGCTGGTCAGAGAGCTGGTCATAAGTCCGAGCGGTCACTAAACAGTAAATTTTAAGTAAAATGCAAACATACATTTCTTTGGTAAACAGAAATCACACATTAAGTTCACTTCTCTTGTAATATAAGTTGCATAGCAACATTTTTAATTATTTTGGACAGTGTTTATAATGTGTTTCTCTCCCAGAGTATCATCATTGACTCATTGTGATTAGCATTGGATATTCCATAGCTCTGAATTATATATCTTAGGCAGATTTTTAACCTCTTGTCTCCTCAGACATTGAAGTACATGGCTTTTCTGCACAGATGGCCATTGAAAGCTTAACTGTTGATGGTCTCGATCTTAACATCAATTGCATGAAATCCTAGATGGGAAAATCATCAAAGGTTTCACCAATTGATGGATATACTCTGGACAGCAGGCAAATCAGTGGAGGGCTTCACTGGTCATGATATGCTGGGCAGTGGGCAAATCAGAGGAGTGAGTGGTAATAGGGGCAGTGCTTGGCTCTGTCTTTCCTACATCTGGGAGAGAGAAAAAACTTGACAATCTCCGCTCTCCGCCATTGATGGAAAAACCATCAACCATCTTTGGTATGATGGCCATCCCTACTTTGCTGAATTTAATCCTCACATTTTTGCTTTAGATGTGTATATATCTTAAGGTGACTTAGTCTTTAGAACGAGTTAGTAATGCTTTGCTGGCTCCCGAGATCCCGGCAGTCAGCATAGCGACTGCAGGATCCTGGCAGCAAAATGCCGGCGGGGGGGAGGAGAGAGCAACAGAGTCGCTTGCAGGGTCGCTGCACTTGCCACAGTTTTTAATACCACTCCATGGGTTTCGTGGACTCCACGAGTGGGAATAGACCATGTGTGTCGGCATTCCGTTGTGCGGTATTGTGACCGCTCGGAATTCCAGCATGGTGACCACTGGGATCCCGAGCGTCGGTCACTTGACCACATCCCTTTAGAACCTGTATTTGCCATACTATTGGAGCCTTTCCTCCACCAATCTATGTGTTCCATATGCAACCCTTTTATTTTCCAGTAACACTTTCTAGTGTAAGCAATGTGTAGCAGACTGCTACACATTTTATACCCAGTCCAAAACCTGGGTAGCTTTTACAGTTGCTGTTTATGTGCTAGCATGTTCTGTTGTCCTTTACAATTGTGAATACAGAAATAAACCCAGACTGGGTATTAGCAGACAACCAGGAGGTAAGAGGGTCTTGCCCCCAAGCTTGTGATACAAAGGGGAATCTGATACATAAGGTGAAGTGCTACAACAGCAAGTACTGATTGGGCTGTTTGATTATTTGCAGTGTTTAGAGAGAGGCTCCTTAGTTCTGCTACATATTCCCTTCCAGTGTCATCAGCTTTCCTTCATCTGAAGTTAAATGTAAATCTTTTCTAACCTACTATTTTTACTGGGTTTTGCATTGAAATTATTCTTTAAAAAGCTTTTTACATCTGTCCCTTAATCTCCTGCTTTCTCTGGGCTCAGCAGATTTCTGATCAGACCATTGTAGCTCCTACATTGCTAAGTAGATTTGCCTCTTGGTCATCTGTTAACTCATTTGCTTTGAAAATAATTACCCAGAAAATAACAGTACCCCTTACTTTGTCTGATGCTGAGGTACAAGGAAATCGTTCCAACAGCAGCACGGATGGCATAGTACACATTTAAAAAATGAATAAAAATTCCTGTTCTGTATATTGTTTCTTCAATATATTTGCATTTAGCAAATAATCTGCACTTGCAAGCATAATAATAGTTATTAAACAGTGTACTGTAGGTATGAAGCTCTTAGCTTTGAGAGAACATGTTGGATTCTTGTTTACTTCCACTTAACACTTCTATTTTGCCAAACATTTAACTTTTAATTTACAAATTTTATTTAATTAATAAAACACTTGTTTTCGCAACAATTACATTTTTCTAAGTGTCGTGTGTGTGTGTGTGTGTGTGTGTGTATGTATGTATGTGTATATATTGTAACACTGTAGGGGTGCAAGGCGCCTTTTCCTGGGGAATATGGCCGCACGCAGCAGCTGAGGAACAACACAAGTCCAGTTTCTGGTACAACTGACCCCGGCCAGTTTTATTGAAACAGAAAATAAAACAAACCCCAAAATAAAAATACCTTGCCTGTCCGGCACTAACTAAACATAAGATATTCCTAACTGTCACTAAACAAAACACAGAGTTCTTCAGTACATACTGTATAGCTTACTTGCATCAGAAAGCGTGTCTCTCACACACAGATCCTGCAGCCTTCCCAGGCAGTCTGCCCATACTAATCAGGTTAGAAGCACTATAACACTCTTACACAGCTGAAACCCTGATTAGCCCTCTGTGAGGCCAAAGACCCGAACTGGGCCCAATGTCTAGAACTCGCCTTATCTCTCTCTCAGAGCCTTTACCCAGCTTTTACAGCAAACTGAAAAGGTTCAGACAAAACAAAAAGCATTTTTCCTAGAAGTTAACATTTTCTAAAACATGTAAGACAAGAACCTGGGACAAATATACCTGCCCTCAAACACTATCCCAGTGTTCTTGTCACATATCCCCCTCCCCTGTTTCGACCTAGGGGCCGGAACACTTGTAGCCCCCAAACAGAAGATGCGAGACAATGCATCTGCGTTGGCCAATTGTGTTCCCGGTCTATGTTCGACAGTAAACTTAAAGTCCTGCAACGCTAGAAACCATCTAGTTACACGAGCATTCTTGCCTCTATTTACATACATCCATTTTAAAGGGGCATGGTCTGTCACTAGTCTGAATTGTCTTCCCAAGAGGTAATATCTCAAGGTATCTAGTGCCCACTTAATGGCCAAAGCCTCCTTTTCCACAATGGCATACCTTTTTTCATGCTCATTGAGTTTCCTACTCAAATAAATGATAGGGTGTTCGTCCCCATCTCTGGTTTGGGACAGCACAGCACCTATCCCTACCTCTGAGGCATCTGTCTGTACCACAAATTCTTTTGAAAAATCTGGTGTTATCAACACCGGTTGTGAACACAAAGCCACTTTTAACGCTTGGAACGCCTTTTCTGCATCAGGGTTCCATTTCACCACATTTGACTGCTTCCCTTTGGTAAGGTCTGACAACGGCACCGCTGTGGTCGCAAAATTAGGAATAAACCGTCTATAGTACCCAGTAATTCCCAAAAAAGCCCTTACCTGTTTTTTATTCACTGGACGAGGCCAGTTTTGAATAGCATCAACTTTATTCAATTGGGGCCTAATCAGACCTCTGCCTATGGTGAAGCCCAAGTATTTGACCTCCTCCATTGCGAGGCAGCACTTCTTTGGGTTAGCAGTTAACCCTGCCTCTCTGATTGAGTCCAGTACTGCTTGTACTTTAACCAAATGGGACCCCCAGTCTGTACTGTGAATTACCACATCATCCAAATAGGCAGCTGCATATTTTCTATGGGGCCTCAAAATTTTATCCATCGCCCGTTGAAAGGTTGCTGGAGCCCCATGCAACCCAAAGGGTAACATCTTATACTGGTACAGCCCCTCCGGAACCGAAAAGGCTGTTTTTTCTTTGGCGCTATCAGATAAAGGTATTTGCCAGTAACCTTTGGTCAGGTCCAATGCGGTGAGAAACCTGGCTGTTCCCAGACTTTCTACAAGCTCATCCACACGGGGCATGGGGTATGCGTCAAACTTGGACACCTCATTTAACTTACGGAAGTCATTACAGAAGCGTATGCTACCGTCGGGCTTCGGGATGAGCACTATGGGACTGGACCACTCACTGTTAGACTCCTCTATGACTCCCAGTTCTAACATGGTTTTAACTTCCTTAGAAATAGCTTCTCGCTGAGCTTCAGGAATCCTATATAGCTTTAAATGAACCCTGACCCCTGGTTCTGTGACAATGTCATGTTTTATTATGGTCGTTCGGCCAGGCAGCTCTGAAAATACCTCCCTATTTTGGATGAGAAATTCTTTAACCTGATTGTTCTGATCAGCTGATAATGTCTCTGACACCTTCACTGCGGGAAGCAACCGGGGTGAAGACACCGAAGGGCAAGGCTCCGCTGACAGAGACAACCTATCTTTCCAGGGTTTGATTAAGTTAACATGGTAGATCTGTTCGGGTTTTCTCTTTCCCGGCTGGTATACTTTGTAATTAACCTCATTCACTTTTTCCCTAATCTCAAATGGACCCTGCCATTTAGCTAGGAATTTGCTTTCCACAGTGGGTACCAAAACAAGAACTCTATCGCCAGGAGCAAATTCCCGTATCTTGGCACTCCGGTTATAGACCCTCTGTTGAGCACTTTGGGCCTGTTCCATGTGCTCTCTGACAACAGGTACCACGGCTGCAATCCTATCCTGCATTTGTGTTACATGCTCAATAACGCTTCTATAAGGAGTGGGCTGTCCTTCCCACGTCTCTTTGGCAATATCCAACAGCCCTCTGGGGTGTCTACCATACAACAAATCAAATGGAGAAAACCCCATAGAGGACTGAGGAACTTCTCTGATGGCCATTAACAAGTAGGGCAACAAACAATCCCAGTTTTTCCCATCTCTCTCAACAACCTTTTTTAACATACTTTTTAATGTTTTATTAAACCTTTCCACCAACCCGTCAGTTTGGGGATGGTAGATGGACGTCCTGAGGTGAGTGACCTTAAATAACTTGCACAACTCTTTCATGATCCTTGACATAAATGGAGTACCTTGGTCAGTCAAAATTTCTTTTGGTATTCCCACTCTACTAAATACCTGCACCAGCTCCCTAGCTATCGCCTTGGTTGTGATAGTGCGTAAAGGGACAGCCTCAGGATATCGAGTGGCATAGTCCATAATTACCAGGATATACTGATGGCCCCGAGCAGACTTTAACAAGGGCCCCATGAGATCCATGGCTATTCTGTCAAACGGGACCTCTATAATAGGCATGGGAACTAGTGGGCTCCTGAAATGGGGTCTAGGGGCATGATACTGGCATTCAGGACAGGAAGAACAATATTCAGACACTTCTTTATAAACCCCTGGCCAAAAGAACCTTTGTAAAACTCTTTCAGTGGTTTTTTCTGCCCCTAAATGTCCTGCAGTAACGTGACTATGAGCTAAATCTAGTACCGTTCTCCGATAAGGCTGGGGAACTACCAGCTGTTCCACCACATCCTCACCCCTTTTGACAATGTGGTACAAGAGCTCATTACAGATGGCCATGTGGGGATACGTAACCCTGTCACCTGGTACCACAGGTTCCCCATTAACAACCTTAACATTCTCTCTAGCCTTTATTAAGGTAGGATCCTTTAACTGTTCAGACGCAAACAGATCCTTCTTTACCTCCAGGTCAGGCACGCTTTCAGTTCTAACTACTATGTCTCTGTTCCCGGCAAGAGGGTCCTCACTGGACTCCCCATCTGTCACTTCCCCAGCCAAACTAGCAAAAGGCAAAGGGCCAGAAAGTTCCGAAGACCCACGTACATCCATAAAATCACCGGTATTATCAACTGGCTTTTTACTTCTCACATCTGTTGATAACCGTGATTCCCACAGTTTCCAAAAATGAGGAAAATCCCTCCCTATTATGGCCTCATGCACCAAGGTAGGGACCAGTCCCACTTTAACCATTGCTGACCCACAACAAGTTTCTATATTCACCTCAGCAGTGGCATAATGTTGGGTATCCCCATGTATGCAAGTTACCCCAATAGGTATTTGCTGGACCTTTAAGGGGTTCACTAACCCAGCTTTCACGAGGGTAACTAAACTTCCTGAATCTAGCAAGGCCTCTACCCGGTTACCCTCTAAGAACACATCACACATTTGTTTTTCCAGCTCAGGTACCACAGTACAGGCTAACCTAGCAAAGAAAGACATTCTGCGACATTCAAAGGCAGCATCACATTGCATGGGTTCTTGCGTGACTGGGCAATTGGCAATAACATGACCTGGCATACCACACCTAAAACATTTAACCACACGATTATCAACCCGTTTGGGCAGCATAGACCGTTCTAGCCCCATTGGCCTGTCTCCAGGGCCAGTGTTTACAGTCTCTCCAGCCTTGCGTTCTCTTAACCGCCCAGCAACGTTTTCCCACGGAACAGTCTTACCAGTCTTTACTGAAGGGCGCTGTCGAGGATCTATGGGTTGCTGGGTGGTCATCAGTAGTTCCTCTGCTGCCAAATACCTCTCTACCATGTCCACTAATTGGTCAGCAGTACCCGGGTTTCCATGGCTCACCCACTTGCGCAGGACCATGGGCAAAGATCTCAAGTAGCGGTCCATGACGACTCTTTCCACCATCTGGGGACCAGTTAATGTCTCTGGCTGTAGCCATTTTTTTGTTAGCTGAATAAGGTCGTGCATCTGGGAGCGCGGAGGCTTCTCCATGGCGTACAGCCAACGGTGCACCCGTTGTGCTCGTACTGACAGCGTGACTCCCAGGCGGGTCAGGATCTCAGTCTTTAGTTTATCATAGTCCCGAGCCTCAGCAGGGCTTAAATCAAAGTAAGCTTTTTGGGGCTCACCTGACAGGAAAGGTGCCAGCAGACTGGCCCACTGTGCTTTCGGCCAGTTCTCACGCTCGGCAGTCCTTTCAAACGTGGTCAGATAGGCCTCCACATCATCAGCCTCTGTCATTTTCTGCAGGAAGTGACTGGCCCGTATAGAACTAGAGCTGGTTGGAGCACTGACGGCCACATCTCCAACCCGAGCTGCAAGTCTCTGCACCACTTCTGCTAAGGCCTCTCTATCCTGACGCTGTTGCCTGTAAAGTTCATCAACAACTGCCTGCTGTTGTCTCTTATTTTCCTCCATTGCCACCTGCTGCTGTCTTATATTTTCCTCCATTGCCACCTGCTGCTGTCTGTTGGCCTCCTGCTGTAGTCTCCAATTTTCCTCCATTGCCACCTGCTGTTGTCTCCTATTTTCCTCCATTGCCACCTGCTGCTGTCGGTTGGCCTCCTGCTGAGCCGCTGTAGCTTGCAGCAAGGCTTTAAGCAGATCCTCCATGTCGACAGATTTTTCAGGCGGCTTTGTAGCAGCTTTCACCCAGGACATATATCAAACCCTCAGGGGTGAGTCTCAGTAACTTCACACTGGGCTGTATCTGCATAAACCACCGTTTTCTGCAGGCCTCACAAAGCTGCTGCTTTCACTTATGCGCAGAACGGTGTGCTCGCATTCTCCACCAAGTTGTAACACTGTAGGGGTGCAAGGCGCCTTTTCCTGGGGAATATGGCCGCACGCAGCAGCTGAGGAACAACACAAGTCCAGTTTCTGGTACAACTGACCCCGGCCAGTTTTATTGAAACAGAAAATAAAACAAACCCCAAAATAAAAATACCTTGCCTGTCCGGCACTAACTAAACATAAGATATTCCTAACTGTCACTAAACAAAACACAGAGTTCTTCAGTACATACTGTATAGCTTACTTGCATCAGAAAGCGTGTCTCTCACACACAGATCCTGCAGCCTTCCCAGGCAGTCTGCCCATACTAATCAGGTTAGAAGCACTATAACACTCTTACACAGCTGAAACCCTGATTAGCCCTCTGTGAGGCCAAAGACCCGAACTGGGCCCAATGTCTAGAACTCGCCTTATCTCTCTCTCAGAGCCTTTACCCAGCTTTTACAGCAAACTGAAAAGGTTCAGACAAAACAAAAAGCATTTTTCCTAGAAGTTAACATTTTCTAAAACATGTAAGACAAGAACCTGGGACAAATATACCTGCCCTCAAACACTATCCCAGTGTTCTTGTCACAATATATATATATATATATATATATATATATATATACATATGTATGTATGTGTGTGTATGTATATGTATATATATATATATATATATATATATAAACAAGAATGCCCTTATCTTGCGCCACTGGTGAATGAGCAGCACCTCCTATAATGGCTCCTTGTTAGCAAGAATCAAGAGTTGGATGGACAGGAATAGTGTTTAGAGGGGGCGCTAGCGGAAATGGGTTTAACCAGTTCTCTTCTAAATTAGTGTCCATCCAGTTTAACATCCAGTGGTATATTCAATTAGCAGCGATAACGGACTTTTCACGCGAAAAACCGGACTTTTCCCGCAAAACGCAATTACAGCCTATTCAATTTTCCGGGAAAATTTATCGGTGATCATTTTTTCACTAATTTCACTTCACCTACTCTGAAGCAGGTGAAAAGTTGGAAAAAGTCACTATTTTAAGGTAAAAATGTTTGGATATGGGGGGTCATTCCGAGTTGTTAGCTCGCAAGCGGATTTTAGCAGATTTGCTCATGCTAAGCCGTCGCCTACTGGGAGTGAATCTTAGCATCTTAAAATTGCGAACGATGTATTCGCAATATTGCGATTACACACCTCGTAGCAGTTTCTGAGTAGCTCCAGACTTACTCGGCATCTGCGATCATTTCAGTGCTTGTCGTTCCTGGTTTGACGTCACAAACACACCCAGCGTTCGCCCAGACACTCCTCCGTTTCTCCGGCCACTCCTGCGTTTTTTCCGGAAACGGTAGCGTTTTTTCCCACACGCCCATAAAACGGCCTGTTTCCGCCCAGTAACACCCATTTCCTGTCAATCACATTACGATCGCCAGAACGATGAAAAAGCCGTGAGTAAATTCCTAAGTGCATAGCAAATTTACTTGGCGCAGTCGCATTGCGGACATTGCGCATGCGCAATAAGCGGAAAGTCGCTGCGATGCGAAGAGTTTTACCGAGCGAACAACTCGGAATGACCCCCATGGTCCAGAACTCCTGGGACACCCCCCTTAATGACTAATTAGGCACGTTGAAGTTTTTAATTATTTTTAAATTGGCCAATAATGACATGTCATTTTTGGGGTGAAAAAGTACAAAGTACAAAGTGATGGAAATTGGGGTTCAAGGTATGGGACAGGTATATTGCGGTGCTTTATGAGTGGGACAGATGTTTTTAGGCTTGCAGATGGGAGTAATCGGTCTGTTTCCACTTTTTTTTTAAGTACCCTAAAATGACCCAAATATATACTTATACCCATTTTCATGGACCCAAAATTTAATGAGAGCATTTATTTTGCTCAAAAAAACTTGCTTTCTATCATTTTTTCGCAATTTAAAAAAAATGCATATAACAGCCATTTCACACAATTTAAGTCCCCAAAAACTCTCTAATGTGATCTCTAACACACTTCTCTTCTGTTTTCCTATGTTAGTTTAGCATTTTTTGGGGTACAGGCTGATTTCCCCATTTTCACCTGCACTTTCCACTGCAAGAATTTTCACGTGAAACCCGTTTGGAATAGGTCAAAAAACGGAGCGTTTTCGCGGCAATTTTCGCCCGATTGCAGCGAAAAATTTTCGGGTGAAAAATTGCCGCAAATTTGCGGATAATTGAATACCCTAGCCAGTCAAACAATCAAAGATAAAAGAATATTTTTCATTTATTCTTCATATGGTTAATAAGATATTAAAAACATTTAATACATAAAGGTAGCAGCGATACAACAGATGACAATAATATCACATTTACATAAATAGCATCCAAAATTATGAGAGTCTTATTCAGGTGAATGAGCATCTCCTGATTTTATTTATACTGTGTACCCAACCCTACGCGTTTCATCCAAACGGACTTCCTCAGGGGTAGATGAAAGCAACAAGGGCCCTCATTCCGAGTTCGCTGGCTAGCTACTTTTAGCAGAAATGCAAACACAAAGCCGCCGCCCTCTGGGAGTCTTTCTTAGCATAGCAGAATTTCTAACGAAAGATTAGCAATTGCTAACGAAAGATTAGCAATTCTGCTATTATTAGCAGAATTGCTAACGAAAGCAATTTCCTTGCAGTTTCTGAGTAGCTCCAGACCTACTCCTAGATTGCGATCACCTCAGTCCGTTTAGTTCCTGGTTTGACGTCACAAACACGCCCAGCGTCCGACCAGCCACTCCTGCGTTTTTACCTGGCACGCCTGCGTTATTTAGCACACTCCCTGAAAACAGCCAGTTTCCGCTCAGAAACACCCACTTCCTGTCAGTCAGCAGAGCATGCACAGAACTGCCGGATTTTAGCCTATTAGCAATTCTGCTAAAATTAGCAGTGAGCGAACAACTCGGAATGAGGGCCAATATACAGGTATATAGTTTTCACATCAGATGTGAACTTATTTTATAATTCTAATCACCATTCACATTCAATATGGGGTGTTAGAGTGGTATTCAAAGTGGTTAGAATTAGTAGGATACTTAATCCAATAGATGATTCAAATTCTCCAGAATCAAAGGTTAAAAAGGACAGATAAGGTGTGGATTTCCTCCAGCAACAGCAGTGGAACCTGCTGTTGCTGGAGAAAACTCACACCTCATAATGGTTTATCATTTTATTGATGTTTTTAACCTTTAGGGATGCAGAGATATATCTTTCAAAATTGTACATCTTGGACATATTGGGCGGGATGTACTAACCTCTCCCGCAGCGTTAACTGGCTTTCTTCGCGGCCATCTGTCTCCTCCCTGTCCCAGCTCTGCTATTTGGTTCTCCCCCTCACCGCCCCAGCCACTCAGGACTCAGCTTTGCGGATGCCGCACTGAGCCTTGGTATTCACCGGCTCCTGAGTGGCCGCGGCGGTGAGGGGGAGAACCAAATAGCAGCGCCGGGATGGGGAGGAGACAGGTGGTCGTGAAAGAAGACAGTTAACAGTGAGAGGTTAGTACATCCCGCCCACTGACCCAAATCGGTCCTTTTTTACCTTTGATTCTGGAGAATTTTAATTCTCCAGAATCTCTACAGGTTCTATTCCCACTTTATGGGTGTCGACATGCTGACCGGCGGGCTGTTAACTGTTCGGAATCCCGGTGTTGGTAAGGTGACCGTCGGTCTCTCGACCACTGGTCACATATCCGCATCCCCTCTCCAGGGCTTAAAGTGGTACTAGAGAGGTGGTGGAACTCACCCCCCCTCCAGAGCCGGATTAAGACCATGGGGGGCCCGGGGCACTTAAGAGAGTGGGGCCCCTAATAGAGAAGGCAGAAAAAAAAAAAAAAATATATATATATATATATATATACACACACACACATATACATATATATATATAGACATAGAGACACGGGCGGCACTCGAGCAGACTTCACAGCTGTGTTAAATCACGTCAATTTATTGCCAACATGTTTCGGGGACAGTGCCCCGTCCTCAGGGCCAGAGGACGGGGCACTGTCCCCGAAACATGTTGGCAATAAATTGACGTGATTTAACACAGCTGTGAAGTCTGCTCGAGTGCCGCCCGTGTCTCTATGTCTGCATATCTGGGATCAAGCATCTCGTATTGGGAGGGCACCGCAGCAAGTTGCTAATAACAGTGAGTGAAGTGCCGGGCATATCTATCCTTGTACATATATATATATATATATATATATATACACACACATATATATATATATATATATATATATATATTTGCCTCCCCAAGCAGCACACCCCCTGCCACACCGCAGATCGGATCTCTCTTCCGATCCGATCTGCGGTGCTGTGCTCCCCGGATCCCGTCCTCACTACAGCAGCGGGCGCACAGACAGGACAGCTGAGCTGAGCGACGGCTCAGCTGTCCAATAAAGTATGAATGAAGCAGCCTGCCGCTCAGTCATTGGCTGGGCACGCAGGCTGATTCATTGATACATTATTGGACAGCTGAGCCCAGTGGCGTACCTAGAAATTTTTCTCCCCCAAGCCAAAAAATCCTTCGGCGCCACCCCCCCCCCCCCATACCCCCCGTAATTGGCACTGGCAAAGGTAGAAAAATGTGCACGCCGCAGGCACGCGCCGGCAAAAAGGGTGTGTGGCTTTGTCAAAATGGGCGTGGCTTTGCGTGGAGGGCGTGGCATTGCAGGAAAAGACTACCTTATACCCCAGTTTTGCAACCTGCACGCCCATACGTTGGCCACCACAGGAAAGAAAAATAATCCTGATTCATGCCCCTTACATTATTTGTCATTTTTCCTCCTTATAGTAATGCCCAGTATACATTATTCCACATACTGCAATGGCCCTTAGACATTATTCCACACACAATAATGCACATGACACAATATGCACACACTGTAATGCCCCAGACACATTATGCCACACACCGTAATGCCTGTGACACATTATGACAGGAATCGCAATGCCCGTTATACATTATGCTACACACTGCAATGCCCCTGATACATTATAGCACATACAATGTCTGTGACACAGTATGACACACACCACAATGATCCTGAGACATTATACCACATACCACAATGCCCGTGATATAGTATACAACACACCGTAATGCCTGATACATTATGACACACACCGCAATGTCCGTGATACATTATGCCACACACCGTAATGCCCATTACACATTAAGTTCTACAGTAAGGCTTCTAATTACTTTTAAATTACCTGCTCGTTGCCAGGGGTTTCATGCTCTTGGTTCCGTGCACGGTGCCAGAGGTTTTCATGCTCAGGGTGTCATGCTCGTTGCCAGGGGTTTCATGCACTGGGTGTCATGCTCGTTGCTAGGGGGTAGTGCTTGTTGCTAGGGCCATGCTCCCAGTGCCACATATGCCCCCAGTGCCAGATATTCCCCTACAGTGCCAGGTATATGCCCCTAGTGCCAGATATTCCCCCACAGTGCCAGGTATATGCCCCCCAGTGCCAGATCTGCCCCCCACAGTGCCAGGTATATGCCCCCAGTGCCAGATCTTCCCCCCAACAGTGCCAGGTATATGCCCCCAGTGCCAGATCTGCCCCCCACAGTGCCAGGTATATGTCCCCAGTGCCAGATCTGCCCCCCACAGTGCCAGGTATATGCCCCAAGTGCCAGATCTGCCCCCCACAGTGCCAGGTATATGCCCCCAGTGCCAGATCTTCCCCCCCACAGTGCCAGGTATATGCCCCCCAGTGCCAGATCTGCCCCCCACAGTGCCAGGTATATGCCCCCAGTGCCAGATCTCCCCCCCCACAGTGCCAGGTATATGCCCCCAGTGCCAGATCTGCCCCCCACAGTGCCAGGTATATGCCCCCAGTGCCAGATCTGCCCCCCACAGTGCCAGGTATATGCCCCAAGTGCCTGCTCCCCCCCCCCCCATGTGTTGGAGGGACACGGACCGCATCGCGCGTCTCTCCTGTGTCCCTCCCTGGCTCTCCCCCGCTGGTCTAATACAGGAAGTGCCGGTTCGTGAGCCAATCAGAGCTCACGAACGGCACTTCCTTAGACCGGCTGGGGGAGAGCCAGGGAGGGACACAGGAGAGACGCGCGATGCGCTCCGTGTCCCTCCAACACAGCAGGGAGGGAGAGGAGACCGCAGATTGACATGCGGACGCTCGTCCGCATGTCAATCTGTTCTAAGGGAGCCGGGGAGCGGAGCATAGCACCGCAGATCGGATCGGAAGAGAAATCCGATCTGCGGTGTAGCAGGGGGCCCTTTTGGAAAGGGGGGCCCGGGGTACGTATCCCCCGGGCCCCCCCCTTAATCCGGCTCTGCCCCCCTCCCCACGGCGCCCATGTAATAAAGATATTGCGTGCGCGCAGCAAAAAGGGGCATGGCCTCAATAAGAAAGGGGTGTGGTCACACAATAGTAATAATGTCCACAGTGGTAGCACCCCATAATACACATAATGCCCACAGCAGTAGCGGCCCTTATACAATGCCCACAGTAATAGTGCTCCTTATGCAATGTCCACTGTACTGGTAGTGCCCCTTATATAGAGCTCATAGTAGTGGTGCCCCTTATGCAATGCCCGCAATAGTAGTGCCCCTTATGTCCACAGGAGTGATGCCCCTTATGAAGTGCCCCCTTTACAATGCCCTCATTATTAGTGCCCGCAGTAGTAAGGCCCTTAATGGTAATGACCCTGTGTAGTATTGCCCCCAGTAGTAATGTTGCCTGTAGTAATGGCCCCAGTCGTCTAGCCCCCTGAAGTTTAGCCCCAGTAGTTATGCCCCCAGTGGTAATGCCCCTGCAGTTATGACCCCAGTAGTTTACCCCCCCCCCTTTAGTTTAGCCTCTCAGTGGTAATGCCCCCAGTAGTTTAGCCCCAGTAGTTTGCCCCTTGTAGTTTAGCCACCAGTAGTAATGCCCCCCTGTAGTTTTCCCCTTATAGTTTAGCCCCTGTAGTTTTGCCCACAGTAGTAATGTCCCCCAGTAGTTTGCCCCCAGTAGATGCCCCCCAGTAGTAATGCCCCCAGTAAATTTCCCCCAGTAGATGCCCTTCAGTAGTAATGCCCCCCAGTAGATGCCCCTCAGTAGTAATGCCCCCCAGTAAATTGCCCCCAGTAGATGCCCCCCATGAGTAATGCCCCCCAGTAAATTGCCCCCCCTGTAGATGCCCCTCAATAGTAATGTTCCCCAGTAATCTGCCCCCAGTAGATGCACCGCTACAGAAAGGACAAAAAAACAAACAAAAATCACAATACTTACCAAGCACCGCTCCCGTGACCGGACGCTGCAGTCCTCTGGGCGCCCGCTCCCAGTCATGACGTCTTTTCCATAGCGCACAGTGACAGTGCCGGAAGCCGGAGCTCAGTACTGAGCTGCTGCCTCCAGCTGCCGCTGTGGAGAGAGAGCCGGGCGCCCGCTGGTAACACAATCTCAGCGGGTGCCCGGCATCTCCTTGAAGCGCTGGCCACACATCAGGTTAGGTGAGTCGGAACTGCGTTCCATCTCCAAGTGGAACTGATGGAACGCAGTTCCGCCCCGTTCCTGCTCACTTTAACCCCTGCCCCGCTCTAATACTAATACTTTCATATTTTTCATTTATAACACCATATTCACCAGTTAATACAACCCTTTGTCCTGATATAAAGTTTACAATTATAACAGCTATGTCTGGCTTGCTATCAAAGGCATTTGTAGAGTCTTGATACCACTACCCTGATCTCCCCGTTTCCTTCTTGTCCTGTCAGTGCTCCCCTGCATATTAAAATATTCACAAAAATCATCAAATAAGTTGGACTAGGGAGAAGAAAAATGTTCTTAATGGCCACATGCCCCTCACATCTACCCAAAAGGCCACCCACATGCCAATTGAGACATCCCACAGAGCCATCAGACCAGTGACATGCGGTAAGGGGATGCAGAGCCTCATCTGTCATTCTCCAAGGCTTTTACAATAAATATGATTAGAATAATACAAAGTAGACGGTTATAACTTTGTACTGTATTATTCTAATCATTTTTATGGTCAAAATGCAAAGAGAGATAAGAGGTGAGTCAGTGATGAGCTGAGTCTCCTCTAATGGTAGAAACTGTCTGGCGGGGTGAGGCCATGGTGTGGCCAGTGATACTGCTGAGAAAAAAGGACCAGGGGAGGCAGCTGTCAAATCTGCCTCACTAAGGGGGCGGTGCATTGACGCAGTGCTGATTGCGAGCTGGCCCTGGAGCGTATATCAACTAGAGAGCTGGAGGAAGTCTCCCTATCAGCGCTAGGTGACAATTTCAAAATGTATCACATGTGCCAGGCGTTGCTTTTGCAAAAATGTTTATTTAAGTATTTCTTGCTGTGCCGCAGCCCCAGACCATCTCTGGTGGCTGCGGCGATGTCTGCGTTAATCCCCTGTGAGTTGCACCAGGGAGGGTTTGCAGGGAGCCGATGAAGCTGGGATTTAGCCCTGGGGGCTGCAGGGATATATGTGAGAGCAGAGCCGCCCATTTGGGAACCGGGACAGCCAGCTACAAGTGCAGCGTTTAGGACTGTGCTGCAGGCAATCAGGTTTACCCCTGGAGCACTGAGTGGGGGAAGTTGAGTGGCCGCATACTGGGGAGACAGGGATAGCCAGCTCCCAGTGCAGCAATATCGTGCGGTGGCGACACGTTTAAATGAACCAATTGGGCGATTCTTCTTCATGCACGGGACAGCTACACGAATTCAAACGATATACTTCTCCAAAATACCAAGATTTCAGTGGGTCTTAAGTAATAAGATAAGACACTGCTACTAAGCAATTAAGTTTTCATATAACAACAATTTCTTAACAGACCAGTTTAAAAGGAATCAAATTTAAAGCGTATGATGCACGGGACTTTATGTTCACTTTCTGGAGAATCACCCAATTGGTGTCAGAAACCAGGTACACAGTGAAATAGGGATGGCCATCGGTCGGCTGTCCATCGATGGTTGCCATTCATGGTGACATTGGCAATAGCCATCAATGGCACATAAACCATCTATGGTGAACCATCGATGGTTTGCACCACTTGATGGCCACCCCTGACAGGTGTTGTCCGGGCAGCGGGACAATCAAAATCGAGGCGCTGGGCTTAGCGAACTGCCAGGGGCTAAGCTCTGTGTCCGGAGTGGGGAGAAAACTATTAATTTCCACTTAGCCATCGATGGCAGCAAACCATTGGCTCTCTGCCATCGATGACAAAACCATTGATCATTGGTGGCTAGTCACACAGATTTAAACCCTGCCTCCCCTTTTCCGGTCTCAACCATGCAGAAGAGGGACAGCAGATGTCACCTGCCTCCCTCTCCCTCACTCTCAACTGCGCAGGTCCTGACTCCTGTACTGCAGAAGATCATGCAGCGCTGTTACAGAAGCACTATGCACCACTGGCGGCAGCAATGAGTAGCTTCACAGTGGGAGCCGGTACATACAGTATAGTTAGAATTTGAATGCTTCCTATGCATATAGGGGGTAATTCCAAGTTGATCGCAGCAGGAATTTTGTTAGCAGTTGGGCAAAACCATGTGCACTGCAGGGGAGGCAGATATAACATGTGCAGAGAGAGTTAGATTTGGGTGTGGTGTGTTCAATCTGCAATCTAATTTGCAGTGTCAAAATAAAGCAGCCAGTATTTACCCTGCACAGAAACAAAATAACCCACCCAAATCTAACTCTCTCTGCACATGTTATATCTACCTCCCCTGCAGTGCACATGGTTTTGCCCAACTGCTAACAAAATTCCTGCTGCGATCAACTTGGAATTACCCCCATAGTTAGAATTTGCATGCTTCCTATGCAGTAGCAAATACTGTAGCTCCTTAAGGAAGTTGAAATGTAACAGGTGATAAGTTCGAATCATGGGTGTGAAAGTATTTTAAAATGTGTGCGTTAAATGAAGAAGTTTGTAACTGTGGGCGTACATATGCTCCTGTACTTTCCTGTCAATGTAAGAGGCACTGGGTATGACTACTAAGAAATGTGTGATTTAAAGTACAAGATAATGTAACTGAACAACAAAGCTCTCTCAATTTAAGTGCATGAATGTGGTATAAGAGGAATGGTGTTTAAATGTATTTCCTTGGAGTGCGCTTAAAGTATATATACACATACAGTACACATGGTCGAGTCACATTATTATGATCACCGCCCACATTTGACATTTGCAATGCGTAGCCCATGAAGTACGCCATGTGTCATGCACTGGCTTGGGGAGTATATAAGGTGTGCGATAGGCCATCTGCACTGTCACATATCACTTGTTGCTGTCATGGGTAAAAGGGGCAATTTATCCGAGTTGCAAAAAGAGATAATTTTCGGCAGTATTTTTGAAACAGCGCAGTTTGTAAACTGTTCACATGCTGCTGTGGTGAAAGTGTATTGTACCTGGACAAATTGGCACCATTGCGAATAACTGACGTGGAAACTGCGGAGCCCCTCGTTCCATTGATTTGAGAGATGAACGTCAGCTACGAAGCTGCATGAGGGCCGATCGACACACTACAGTGGAGCAGTTCACCATCAAAATGAACCTGGGGCTAACCAGACATGTTTCTAAAATGACAGTTCAGCCCGTCTAGCTGCTGTCCGTACTACACACAGCGGTTACTCTGGCTAATAGTTGGTGGTCATAATAATGTGACTTGATCGTGTATATAATACTGTATATACAGTAGAGATGTGCACCGGACATTTTTCGGGTTTTGTGTTTTTGGTTTTGAATTCGGTTCCGCGGCCGTGTTTTGGAGTCAGACGCGTTTTGGCAAAACCTCCCTGAAATTTTTTTGTCGGATTCGGGTGTGTTTTGGATTCGGGTTTTTTTTTTTTTTTTTTTTCAAAAAAACCCTCAAACACAGCTTAAATCATAGAATTTGGGGGTCATTTTGATCCCATAGTATTATTAACCTCAATAACCATAATTTCCACTCATTTCCAGTCTATTCTTTTTTTTTTAAGTTAGAATTTTTATTGAGAGTGATCAGTAACCAGGACATTAACAGTAACAAAATTGTACAGGTTAGGGATATTGAACATGAATACAAAAAGTTTACATACCAAGTCAGAACAGTAGAGACAGTTCTATGATAATATAGGCCATTAAGTATCAGTAGTATGTGCCCTGTGTATATCCATACGTGTACATGACCATTCTCATTTTATTTTTCAGTTATAGTATAGAAACTATACCAATACAGAGTATAATCCCGTGAAGAGTTAAAGCAATATAGAGAAAGAAGAGGAAAGGAGAGAAGAGGCAAGAAAATATATATTAATAGAGGGGGAGCGTTGAGAAGCTTACATATAAGGAAGCAAGAGGTTGGGAACAGTCCACTGTATTAACAACAGAGGGGGAGATAACTAAAGTGTTAGAGGAATTAGCCGCATCAGCAGAGTCCGGGCATCAATAAAGATTGTGCGAGGTACCAAGGAGACCAAATGTTGTGGTACTGGGCCACAGTGTTATTCCTCAGGCTTGTAATGTATTCCATATTGGCTATATAGTTAATCTTGGACATCAGTAAAGCCTTAGAGGGTGGTTTATGGTCTTTCCAACATTTAGCGATCAGAGATTTAGTCGCCATGCAGAGTTGCATGGTAAGCTTGTCTTGGGTTTTGGGAAGTGACGGTATGGGGGCATGAAGTAAAGCAGTTTCAGGGGAAAGAACCAGATTGTGTCCACAGGTTTGAGCAATAAGTGCTCCAACCATGTTCCAAAAGGGGCGTATAGAGGGGCAAGTCCGCCATATATGAAAAAAGGTGCCCTCCTCTCCACAGAGTCTCCAACAAAGATTTGATGTCGTGGGGTAAATGGAATGAAGTCTGGAGGGAACTAAATACCACCTGGTATAGACATTATAACATGTTTCCCTAAGTGCCACACTAATAGAAGCTTTAGCGATGCACAATCTGATTTCCTCCCATTGATCATCTTCCAACGGATGGGAGAGATCTGATTCCCAGGCTAGTTCATGGGGTTCACGGGCAGGAGGATCTGGAGTCAAGATAGAATTATATATTGTTGAGATATTCCCCTTTTTGCCAATTGAAAGTAAACACATATGTTCAAAGGAGGTGGGTGGTTTCAAAGGGGTATTTTTAAGCTGGGATTTGAGAAAGCTAAGAATTTGGATGTAATGGTAATGATACGAGGATGGAATACCAAGGCGCTCTTGAAAATCTCCAAAAGAGGTCGGTGCTGAGTGGCCTTTAACATGGATAAATCTCGTGACTCCTTGAGATTGCCATGGGGCCGCTGTTTTACGCTCGCAGCCTGGGGGGAAGGCGGGGTGACCCCAAATGGGTGTTAAAGGTGAGGGGTATGAAGATAGACTGTGGGCGCTGCGAAGTTTGTCCCACAGTCCAAGGGTGAATTTAATCGTGGGAACTGAATAGGCCGAGGCTGGCCTGTAGGACCTGGGGAGCCATAGAAGAGAGTCGAGGGGGATACCCTGGTATATTGAATTCTCAATATCGACCCATTTTCTGCTCCCTTGGGGGGAATGCCAGGACACTATGTGGTTAAGGTGACAGGCGTTAAAATAAGCCTGAAGGTTAGGGTATCCCAAGCCGCCTAAGGTAGCACTCTTAGTCAACAGTGTTCGTCTTAGTCGAGATTTACGGTGAGCCCAAATAAATTTGTTGCACAATGATTGCAAGGAAGCCAAAGTCACTCGGGGCACCATTATCGGAATGGTCTGGAATAGGTAAAGAATACGGGGAAGGAAATTCATTTTCAGGGCGTTGATCCGTCCAATCCACGAAATGAATAGTCGGTCCCATTTATCTAGGTCTTGAGTGAGAGTTTTAATCATAGGAACATAATTAGCCTGGTATAGGGTGGTGTAGGATTTAGTGATAAATATGCCAAGGTATTTGATAGCCGAGGGTCTCCAAAGAAAAGGGAAAGAAGAGGTTAAAATCAAATAGGTATGGGATGGAACATTAAATGTGAGGGCCTCAGATTTGGTGTGGTTTATTTTGTAACCAGAGAGGGAGCCATACATGAGTAATTCTTTCTGTAGATTAGGAAGGGAAATCAAAGGGTTAGAAAGAGTCAAGAGCACGTCATCCGCAAACAAAGATATTTTGTATGAGCTCTGCCCCACTGTAATCCCCCCAATGTCGTTGTTAAGTCTAATACGGGCCGCAAGAGGTTCAATGCATAAAGCAAAAAGTAGAGGCGAAAGAGGGCAGCCCTGACGAGTACCATTCTTCAAACTAAATCGAGGTGAGCTCAATCCATTGGTCAGAACCGTAGATGAGGGGTTGGAGTAGAGGGCCGCTATTGCAGTGATGAAATGACCGTGGAGGCCAAACGTAGATAGGGTAGAAAACAAAAAGGGCCAAGAAATGCGATCAAATGCCTTTTCGGCGTCTAGCGCCAAAGCAATCGCTGGTGTTTTCGTCAAGTTTATTTGATGAATCAAATTAATAGTACGTCTGGTGTTGTCCGAGGCCTGGCGGCCAGGAACAAATCCCACTTGATCAGGGTCTATTAATGATGGCAACACAGCGTTCAAGCGAGATGCCAGTATTTTGGCAAAAAGTTTGATATCGGTGTTTATCAAAGATATGGGTCTGTAATTTGAGCAATGCGAGGGATCCTTTCCGGGCTTCGGGATTACAATAATGCGGGACGTCGTAGAGTCCGTGTGAAAAGGCGTGCCCTGTAATATTTTATTAAACAGGGAGACCATATGAGGAATGAGTTGAGGGGCGAAGGTTTTATAGTACACCATCGGATAACCATCCGGGCCAGGTGCTTTAGAAGGTTTCTGGGTTTTCAGTGCAGTTTCAATTTCCTCAGCAGAAATATCAGCATTGAGAGTAGAGTTAGTTTCCTCGTCTAGACGAGGAAGAGCGCATGAGTCTAGATATTGTTGCGTCTGATCGGCTTGTGCTAAAGGGTCGGACGGGGGGTCAAGGTTATAGAGCGTCCTATAATAGTCAAAAAAGATACTATTAATTTTTTTGGGGTCGTAGGTAATGTTACCTGAGGGTTGTCTAATAGTATGGATGCATTGGTTAGCCTTTTTAGCACGTAAGTGATTAGCCAATAAAGTATGTGCTTTGTTACTTTTGTCGTAAAACGATTGCTTAGCCCATCGAAGCGAGCGCTCAATATTCTCCGCCAAAAGAGATTGTAGGTCATCACGTGCTTTAGAAAGTTCGGCTAGGGTTTTTTTAGAGCTTGTGCGTTTGTGCTCCTGATCCAATGTTGCAATGTTGTCCGTTAACAGAGCAATTTGGTTTTCTCGATTTCTCTTACGGCGGGATGCAAATTGGATAATGGATCCCCTGATTACCGCCTTATGGGCTTCCCATATAGTGGCTATATTGCAGTCGCCTTCCACATTAACCGCAAAATATTCCTGAAGCTCGGTTTTAATTAAGTCCTGAAACTTAGGGATCTTCAATAACGTCTCGTTAAGTCTCCATGTCGGTCTACCGTCAGGGATATCAAAAATGTCAAACTTCGCAGCTAAAGCTGCGTGGTCAGTCCAGGTAAGTGGGATTATCGAGGAAAAGCGAGCGGTTCGGGAGAGGGGTGCGCAACTCAAGAACATATCGATGCGAGAGTACACATCATGCGGATTTGAATAAAAAGTATAGTCCCTGGTGGTCGGATTAAGGAAACGCCATACGTCGAACAAACCAGCCTCGGCCATGCACCTGCGTAATACGGAGGAGTTCGGGGTTTGACTACTACATAAGGGGCTGGATCTGTCCATGCCCGTGAGAGCCATATTGAAATTACCACCGACAAGTGTCTTACCTCGTCTATATGAGTAAAGGTCGTGAAAAAACTTGCGAAAGAATTTGGATTGGGCAGTGTTTGGAGAGTACAGATTAGCCAAGGTAACCTCCTCGTGTCCAATTTTTCATCTCACCATTACGTAACGACCTTCATTGTCGCGTTTACAGTCTAGGAATTGGAAAGGGACGGAACCCCTTATTAGGATGGCCACCCCATGTCTTTTAGCTGTATGATTAGAGTACCAGGCCATGGGAAATTGTTTAGATGTCAGGGAGGGATGGGAGTCCGATTTCAAGTGTGTCTCTTGTAAGAAAATCACGTCACCTTTCAATGTTTTAAGAGATCTGTGGAGATGAGAGCGCTTCTGGGGAGTGTTAAGTCCCTTGACATTAATGGACAGGCATGTTAGCGGCATGATTGAAGCAAAAGAGGGAGTAATTCGCTGAAAATCCTTAGGGTCCCGGACTCTGCTAATATGGGCGAGAGAGACAGAGAGGAAAAATAAAAAGAGAAAAATAGAAGTGTATAATTCTGTATTCGAACAATATTAGATAAATGAATCTATCTATCTGTGGATACAGGGATGTCAATTTACAGATGTACCATACCCGGGATCTAAGAGAGGAGGAGAACAGGAGAAAGAGAAACAAAAAAGAAAAAAGCAGGCATAGTATCCAGTAGGCAGGATACTCGGCTGCCAAGTTTGAGCTCTAAATAAAAAAGAAAGAGCTCGTTGGCGGGATACAAATGCAATATATCAAAAGAGGGTATTGACCCACTATGTTTGAAAATAACTTTAATCCCTAAGATTCGGGGGAGGAAGTATCAAGGCAGAGCACTGACACCCCCCACCCGATACCAATAATAAACTAAACGGATGGACCGTCGTGTAGCAAACTATGGCCCACCTCAGGAGCGGGACAATCCTAGATACAGAACATGAAAGAAAGAGTGATTATATAACAAATAGTATCAACTGATTAAAAACAACAGAGCAAGTGGTAAAGTCGCTGAGCTGGTCGGCGGCTAGAGACAGGCCCTACGGTATCGGGAAAGGATTCAATCCAGTACACTATCAATAAGGCGGTGTCCCCGAGCTACCGACCAGGACAGCGAAATAAAAACATAGCAATGCGTGAGGTATAAAGGTCCGCTAACAAGATTATTCCGAGAAGAAAGTAGGTGGGCATTTGTGTATGAAACGGCACCTAAAACAGGAATTACATAGCAATTGAGCAGGGTTGAGAACAAAATCAAGTAGGTTAAATGTTACAAAAACATATAAATTAAACGGAAGGAGCTTCACTTCTATGAGGTAGCGGCTGGAGACAGCTGCAACTTTCGGAGCAGCTTGTCCCCTTCGTCAGGAGAGCGAATGGTGTGAATTTTGCCATCAATCTCTACAATGAGGCGAAAAGGAAATCCCCAGCGATATTTGTAGCCATTGTCGCGCAATGTAGAGGTAACAGAGCGTAGGTCGCGTCGCTTAGCAGTGGTCACCGGTGACAAGTCTTGGTAGATCTGTATCCGGGAGTCCTCAAATAAAATTGAGGTTGAATTTCTGCACGCCAGTGTAATACTATTTTTAATCTTGAAGGACAGAAATCGGAGGATAACATCGCGGGGAGGTTCCGAGTCCTTCGGTTTAGGTCTCAGGGCGCGGTGAGCTCTCTCTATCAAAATGGCAGAATCTGAGAGCGACGGAACCAAGTAAAGAAACAAACGTTGAAGGTATGGTTCCAGTTCGGAGGCTGTGACCGATTCTGGGACATTGCGGATGCGTAGATTATTCCGCCTCTCGCGATTTTCGCTATCCTCAACTTTATCCTTAAGGAGTTCCAACTCGCTGGATAGGTAGCTCATGTCCTCGCCCACTTGCTTGCGGAAATTTTGTTGATGGTCTTCCCGTGTTTCCAGCGCGGTTGTGCGGGAGTCCAGAGCCGCCATATCAGATTTTAATTCCCCGATCGCTGACTGAAGAGCTGTCGTGAAGGAACTCTTAAGGTCTAATATCATATTCTGGAGGGATTGAATGTCCGCCTTGGTTGAGGGTGCATCCGTCTGATCCATGATGGGGGTGGGCATCGGTGAGGATGGAGATGAAGCTTCAGTCGGTTTTTCCCGACGTGAGAAGTGATGTGAAATATCTTGTGAAGCTCCTGATTTTTTGGCTCTGGTGTTCGCTCTGCTCATAATATCTGGTGAGATCAAAACGTCCGTTGAAGGAGCGGTAACAGGAATGGTCCACCGGGATGTTACGTGTTCAACAATAGGTCCGGGTGAGGGGGAAGTCAGGCATCCGTGAAATTACATCATTTATAGGACCTAGATCCCATTAATCTATTAAAACAGTGAGAGGGATCCACCGGAGAGCGTCCTGATTTTCTACACTCTTTTCCGTGAGTGTATGAGATGTGTTACAAGAAATAAAGAGCAGCAGCTGCAGGGTTGAGGCTCTGAATTATTTTCCTGTTGAAGCAGAGAGCACAATTCCTCACAGCTCCAGCAGGGGCAGCACACTGCAGAAAAGAGGCCTGTCCTGCCACCTCCAAGATGGCCGCCGTCAGCAAAACGTGGCGTGTCTTCCCATGGGCTTTCTTAGCGCTGGTTCCAGGGATCTACAGGTATATAGGGGCCCCCTGTCCCTCCAGCGCCCTCCGCCTGTTCCTCCCGCCAGTCTCCGCGGTCAGCAGGCCGTTTACAGCGGTGTAGCGTCTGAACTCCGTCAGACGCCACATCCAATATGGCCGCCGCCACCGGATTTCTGCCACTCTGTTCGGCCTCGGCCCTGTGGCTCCAGGGGCACCTGATCTCTCCCTGGCCTCACGAGCAGGCTTCTCCAGGTGAGGGGCACTCAGCGGGGCAGTGGGGTTAGGTGTGGGGTGATCTTCAAGCGGCCGGAAGACGTCCGTTCTCGGGCGGGGGTGAAAACAAATTGAGGCCCCGGCTTCACTTCACAGGGAAGGCCGCAACCTGCTAGCACAGGACAGGCCTGTGCTCCGGCTCCGCAGCTCCTTCCCTGAATGCCCTAGGTAATAGGGGCTATTGTGCGGTGATATAGGGGAGGGATAGGCAGGATAAAGGCTGGTTTATGGGGCTATAGGGGCTTGATCCAGCAGGAGCTCTCCAGGGACACTTTCTCTCAGTCAGGCCACAAGCCACGCCCCCTCCAGTCTATTCTGTACACCTCACACCTCACAATATTATTTTTAGTCCTAAAATTTGCACCGAGGTCGCTGGATGACTAAGCTAAGCGACCCAAGTGGCCGGCACAAACACCTGGCCCATCTAGGAGTGGCACTGCAGTGTCAGACAGGATGGCACCTAAAATAATTAGCCCCAAACATCACATGATACAGAGATAAATAAAATAAAAAGGTGCAAGATGGAATTGTCCTTGGGCCCTCCCACCCACTCTTATGTTGTATAAACAGGACATGCACACTTTAACAAACCCATCATTTCAGTGACAGGGTCTGCCACACGACTGTGGCTGAAATGACTGGTTGGTTTGGGCCCCCACCAAAAAAGAAGCAATCAATCTCTCCTTGCACAAACTGGCTCTACAGAGGCAAGATGTCCACCTCCTCCTCATCGTCCGATTCCTCACCCCTTTCACTGTGTACATCCCCCTCCTCACAGATTATTAATTTGTCCCCACTGGAATCCACCATCTCAGGTCCCTGTGTACTTTCTGGAGGCAATTGCTGGTGAATGTCTCCACGGAGGAATTGATTATAATTCATTTTGATGAACATCATCTCCACATTTTGTGGAAGTAACCTCGAACGCCGATTGCTGACAAGGTGAGCGGCTGCACTAAACACTCTTTCGGAGTACACACCGGAGGGGGGGCAACTTAGGTAAAATAAAGCCAGTTTGTGCAAGGGCCTCCAAATTGCCTCTTTTTCCTGCTAGTATACGTACGGACTGTCTGACGTGCCTACTTGGATGCAGTCACTCATCTAATCCTCCACCATTCTTTCAATGGTGACAGAATCATATGCAGTGACCGTAGACGACATGTCAGTAATCGTTGGCAGGTCCTTCAGTCCGGACCAGATGTCAGCACTCGCTCCAGACTGCCCTGCATCACCGCCAGCGGGTGGGCTCGGAATTCGTAGCCTTTTCCTCGCAGCTCCAGTTGCGGGAGAATGTGAAGGAGGAGCTGTTGACGGGTCACTTCCGCTTGACTTGACAAGTGTCTCACCAGCAGGTCTTTGCACCTCTGCACACTTGTGTCTGCCGGAAAGAGAGATACAACGTAGGCTTTAAACCTAGGATCGAGCACGGTGGCCAAAATGTAGTGCTCTGATTTCAACAGATTGACCACCCGTGAATCCTGGTTAAGGGAATTAAGGGCTCCATCCACAAGTCCCACATGCCTAGCGGAATCGCTCCGTTTTAGCTCCTCCTTCAATCTCTCCAGCTTCTTCTGCAAAAGTCTGATGAGGGGAATGACCTGACTCAGGCTGGCAGTGTCTGAACTGACTTCACGTGTGGCAAGTTCAAAGGGTTGCAGAACCTTGCACAATGTTGAAATCATTCTCCACTGCGCTTGAGTCAGGTGCATTCTCCCTCCTTTGCCTATATCATAGGCAGATGTATAGGCTTGAATGGCCTTTTGCTGCTCCTCCATCCTCTGAAGCATATAGAGGGTTGAATTCCATCTCGTTACCACCTCTTGCTTCAGATGATGGCGGGGCAGGTTCAGGAGTGTTTGCTGGTGCTCCAGTCTTCGGCACGCGGTGGCTGAATGCCGAAAGTGGCCCGCAATTCTTCGGGCCACCGACAGCATCTCTTGCACGCCCCTGTCATTTTTTTTTAAATTCTGCACCACCAAATTCAATGTATGTGCAAAACATGGGACGTGCTGGAATTTGCCCACATGTAATGCACGCACAATATTGGTGGCGTTGTCCGATGTCACAAATCACCAGGAGAGTCCAATCGGGGTAAGCCATTCTGCGATGATGTTCCTCAGTTTCCGTAAGAGGTTGTCAGCTGTGTGCCTCTTATGGAAAGCGGTGATACAGAGCGTAGCCTGTCTAGGAATGAGTTGGCGTTTGCGAGATGCTGCTACTGGTGCCGCCGCTGCTGTTCTTGCTGCGGGAGGCAATACATCTACCCAGTGGGCTGTCACAGTCATACAGTCCTAAGTCTGCCCTGCTCCACTTGTCCACATGTCTGTGGTTAAGTGGACATTGGGTACAACTGCATTTTTTAGGACACTGGTGACTCTTTTTCTGACGTCTGTGTACATTCTCGGTATCGCCTGCCTAGAGAAATGGAACCTAGATGGTATTTGGTACCGGGGGCACAGTACCTCAATCAATTCTCTAATTCCCTGTGAATTAACGGTGGATACCGGACAGACATTTAACACCACCGCAGCTGCCAAGACCTGAGTTATCCGCTTTGCAGCAGAATGACTGCTGTGATATTTCATCTTCCTCGCAAAGGACTGTTGGACAGTCAATTGCTTACTGGAAGTAGTACAAGTGGTCTTCCGACTTCCCCTCGATCGACTCCCAGCAACAACAGCAGCGCCAGCAGCGCCAGCAGCAGTAGGCGTTACACTCAAGGATCCATCAAAGGAATCCCAGTTAGGAGAGGACTCATCAGACTTGCCAGTGACATGGCCTGCAGGACTATTGCAGGACTATTGGCATTCCTGTCTAAGGAGGAAATTGACACTGAGGGAGTTGGTGGTGTGGTTTGCAGGAGCTTGGGTACAAGAGGAAGGGATTTAGTTGTCAGTGGACTGCTTCCGCTGTCACCCAAAGTTTTTAACTTGTCAATGACTTCTGATGAATGCGCTCCAGGTGACGTATAAGGGAGGATGTTCCTAGGTGGTTAACGTCCTTACCCCTACTTATTACAGCTTGACAAAGAAATGCACCACAGGTAAGGATGGATAGTATACTTGACGACACAGAGGTAGGTACAGCAGTGGCCTACTGTACCGTACTGCTATATATTATATACTGGTGGTCAGCAAACTGTGCAAAACTGAAATGCACCACAGGTATGGATGGATAGTATACTTGACGACTCAGAGGTAGGTACAGCAGTGGCCTACTGTACCGTAATGCTATATATTATATACTGGTGGTCAGCAAACTGTGCAAAACTGAAATGCACCACAGGTATGGATGGATAGTATACTTGACGACACAGAGGTAGGTACAGCAGTGGCCTTCTGTACCGTACTCCTATATATTATATACTGGTGGACAGCAAAATTATGCACTGTACTCCTACTATATACTGTCTACAATGCAGCACAGATATGGAGTGTTTTTCAGGCAGACAAAGTATACTGGTGGTCACTGGTCAGCAAAACTCTGCACTGTACTCCTCCTCCTATATAATATTATACTGGTGGTCCCCAGTCCCCACAATAAAGCAGCACACTGAGCACAGATATGGAGTGTTTTTCAGGCAGACAATGTATACTGGTGGTCACTGTCAGCAAAACTCTGCACTGTACTCCTCCTCCTATATAATATTATACTGGTGGTCCCCAGTCCCCACAATAAAGCAGCACACTGAGCACAGATATGGAGTGTTTTTCAGGCAGACAATGTATACTGGTGGTCACTGTCAGCAAAACTCTGCACTGTACTCCTGCTATATATACAGCTGCTCCCCAGTCCCCACAATTAAGCAGTGTGAGCACAGATATATGCAGCACACTGAGCACAGATAAGGAGCGTTTTTTTCAGGCAGAGAACGGATAAAACTGGTGGTCACTGATCAGCAAAACTCTGCACTCTACTCCTCCTATATTATACAGCTGCTCCCCAGTCCTCCCCACAATTAAGCAATAAAGCACAATCAATCAAGTTCAACAATAAACGGAGAGGACGCCAGCCATGTCCTCTCCCTAACATTTCCAATGCACGAGTGAAAATAGCGGCGACGCGCGGCTGCTTATATAGAATCCGAATCTCGCGAGAATCCGACAGCGGGATGATGACGTTCGGGCGCGCTCGGGTCAACCGAGCCATACGGGAGAATCAGAGTATGCCTCGGACCCGTGTAAAATGGGTGAAGTTAGGGTGGGTTCGGTTTTCGAGGAACCGAACCCGCTCATCACTAGTATATATATATATATATTTTAGTCTATTGTAATACAGGTTGCGTATCCTATATCCAAATATTCTGAAATACGGAATATTCCGAAATACAGATTTATTTTGAGTGAGAGTAAGATAGTGAAACTTTTGTTTTCTGATGGCTCAATGTACACAAACTTTGTTTAATACACAAAGTTATTAAAAATATTGTATTAAATGACCTTCAGGCTGTGTGTATAAGGTGTATATGAAACATACATGAAATGTGTGAATATACACACACTTTGTTTAATGCACAAAGTTATTAAAAATATTGGCTAAAATGACCTTCAGGCTGTGTGTATATGAAACATAAATGCATTCTGTGCTTAGACTTAGGTCCCATCGCCATGATATCTCATTATGGTATGCAATTATTCCAAAATACGGAAAAATACAATATCCAAAATACTGCTTGTCCTAAGCATTTTGGATAAGGGATACTCAACCTGTATATTTATTCATTACCAGTTATTTATATAGCGTACACATATTATGCAGCACTTTATTGAAAATAATTGGTCATGCACGTCAGTCACTACACGTCACCTGAGTGGAGTTTACAATCTACTGTATATTCCTTACAACATATGCACACACAAATATACACTAAGATTTATATTTTCTCTGTGTTTTTGGATTGTGAGAGGAAACTAAGCACCCAAACATGATGAGGACAGACATATTTTACCACTGAAGTTTTGTATTCTCTTTTCTCCGATAAATCTGTTATTACCATTTCGTTTTCTGTTTGAACTAGGGAAGTTGGTTTTCTGCAAGCTAATCATTTGTAGCAAATAATAAAATGGATCAGACTTAAAGCTAATAAACTGTAGCTAAAATGTGGATGGGCGAAGGCCTGACAGGGTTAAATTAGAAGACTGTTAGGAGGCGGAGCTAAGTGAGGGGAAATGAGATGAGAGGAAGTGAAACATTTCACTGTTCCTGGATCTGAGCAGGTGGTAACAAAACACTCGTATGCACATTTGCATTTGCTTATGTAGACAGTGCGTTTCTCATGTAGGGTAACATGTAGGCAGGGACGAGCAGCCTGGATGCATTTGCTAGCTATGCAATTCATCTTTTGTCCTCGGAGCAGCATGTACAAGGCCAGGACATAATAACTTGATGTACTGTCGGCTTTGTTACTGCTTTGTTCACTTCTTTTTAGATAAGATATAGCAGTGAAAAGATTGAAGCTTGATGAGTGAGAGCTTTAGTTGCATTGTGTATGCTGCACTATAATGTCAACAAACACCAGGCTGATTTCATGGCATTTTGAAACTGCGTCTGATGGGGAGGAGGAAATGAGAGAAGACAGCTAATGGCTTGTACTAACACTTTTTATTACTGGAAATGAATCTGTACTGCACAGTGTACAAGCAGCTATTTTATTTTCTTATTGGTAGATTATTGTATGCATGCTTGCAGGCATGGTCTATAAATAAATGCGACTCAAGTGTTATATTTGTGCAAATGAAAAATCAAAACACTGAACTGTGTGTGTGTGTATGTATGTATATCTATTCTATCTATCTATCTATCTATCTATCTATCTATCTATCTATCTATCTATCTATCTATCTATCTATCTATCTATCTATCTATACCAGATGCGATACATATAGCCCTTGTGTATTACACATGTATAATTATGTGTCTTTTTAAAAAAAATCTTTTGCAGTTGTACTTATGGCAAAAACCGCATCACTTAGATTGGTTCAATTGATAGCTTAGCACATTGTACATTATTGTTGTCTGATAAAAAAGGGACATTAATTCATGTAACAGTATTGTTAAGGATATTTGTAATAGTGGCCTTATATTTGACATCTGCCAAAATCAGGCATTATTATATTATACCACTTTGGGCACAAATCAAATGTAACAACTATATGCATACAGTTACCTGCTGTCATATTCAGAAATATAGAAAAGGGCTGTGATGCTTTTCAGTGAACCAGTTAGTTAATTTGCATTCTTGATCATGCAGTAAAAAAAATTATGGATAACCAGGTCTGAATTGCATTTCTTAATGCAATAATCCGGGATGCTAGGCAGTGTTGGGCATGCATGATCGAAGATGGGGTCATGTGAAGGGTGGCCCTGTCTGGCCAGATACACCATACAGCTGCCAAGCCTTTTGGCTGATTGTTCTAGATCAGGCCTGGTCAACCTGTGGCTCTCCAGCTGTTGTAAAACTACAAGTCCCATCATGCTTTGCCACAGTTTTGCTATTAGGGAATGCTAAAACTGTGGCAAGGCATGCTGGGATGTGTAGTTTCACAACATCTGGAGAGCCACAGGTTGCCAGGCCTATTCTAGATAATTCAGTTTGCTCAGGTATCCATCTCCTACCAAAACCTATTCACAATAAATTCGCATTTCCAACAGTTAAAGTTAATGCATATGATTAGTACTGTGGCTACATTGCAATAGCTGCTTTTAATACGTTTACTCTTTAAAATACTCATTCTAGCATTGGAAACTTTTGAAGGTTGATAATGGTGCTTGCTTCTGTTAATTATTAGTTAACATGTTATTATATTTGTTTTTTTTCTCAGCCCAGCTATGGAGCTACGTGCCATGTTTCATATACATGAAAAAGAGGCGCAGGAAGAACTATTGCAGCAAGATTCAAATCCAAACCAAAAACATAGAGAACGCATTTTTAGACCAAGAATATCTCTTTTTGGATTAAATGAGGAGGAAGTTAGATCTAGGTATCGCTTTAGCACTGAAGTTATACTGGAGTTATATGAACAGATTCAGCAAGATATAGAGCCAAATTGTGAACGAAATCATGCTGTACCAGGAATGGTAAAGTTACTAAGTGCTCTACATTACTTTTCCTCTGCGTCTTTTCAGGGTACAGTGTCAGCTCTGTCTGGCATATCTCAGCCCAGTTTCAGCAGGCACCTGACACAGGTTCTAAAGGCCATAAATAAATTAACTCCACAGTATATTGTTTTCCCATCAGATAAAGCTGCAATACAAACAATTAAAGATGACTTTTATCAAATCTCATCTTTTCCTAATATAATGGGGGTAATTGACTGTACTCATGTTGCTCTATCACCCCCGACAGAAGATATTTACAGAAACAGTAAAAATTTCCACTCATTAAATGTCCAAATGGTATGTGGCTCCGATATGAGGATTCTCAACTTGGTTGCTGGGTATCCTGGCTCCACTCATGACTCCTATATCCTAAAACATTCAAGTCTGCATACAATTCTGACTTCTGGAAATATTCCAAAGGGTTGGATATTGGGTAAGTAGAATTGATGCTGAGTATACACTGTATTCCCGTTATTATTATTGTTACTTCTTTTTAATTGACGATTGAAGGTTTATGCCAGTGATGTGCATTCAGGGTAGGCAGAGACTCAACTGTCATATTCCAGAATGCTACAGAGTTTTGACTATAAAAATTACTAGAACCATACAAAAAAAAATTATAACTTATATTATCTTTGTGTTATTCTTTTATGCAATCATCTTTGTATTATTCTAATCATTTTTTTATAGTTCTAGTTGTATTATTCTAATCATTTTTATGAGTGTTAATCTGGCTGTGATATTAGCCAGTGCCTCCCCAGCCACTGACCTCACTGCACCTCACTGGTTTAGGCTGCCATATGCTTCAAGAGATTTTTCTTTATCAATAAACAAGTCATTCTCCCTTGCCAATAAAAGTATTTTGATGAGGGTCGCTCTTATCATCAGAATTCTGGAACTCACATAGAGCCAGGACTTCTGGTGAACATATTCTGCACTGGAAGGATGTGGATTAGAGATTTGTTTGGTGAATGTGATAAACTATCAAGGCCCTTCACCACTTTTTCCTTTATCTAAGCGAACATTTGTTTTCTCTCTGCCATTAAGGCGGAGATCAAAGCTTTGGAGACAGAAAAAGCAGAGAGAGATAAAGGGGTTATCCTATTAGCCGTGGTAATTTGCCTCATGAAAAAATAGTTAATTTGGGCTATCGAATTATAGCCCATTTGTTCCAGCTGCAAATTACCCCTATTCACGCGAAAACACATTGGGTCTGCAAAAAAACGCAGACCTATGTGTTTTCATGCCAGCTATCGTGGAAAAATGGTTACTTATCTGGGATTTGGTTTCACATGGAACAATATTCCTAATAAGCCCCGGCACTGGAGCTAATAATATAGCCCCATCAGCAGTATAAACAGCTGTAAATTTCCACGACTAATAGGATACTGCCGGTAAATGACAGGAGCTGATTGGTTAGTACTTTATCACTCTTCGCTTTATCTCTCCAAGCTTTGATAATTCTACTTCTATGTGAGCTATGAGTAGGATTGCAAACTTATAGTACCTATTTTTTGTTATTGTAGATATTGAATGGTTGTTTTTAAAATCTAAAAATACGACTTCATGTGTATTATATCTATAGATAGTTTTGGAAGTCTCCAGATAAATCAAAGAGGTATTATCCTGTTCTCAAAATCTATTCGCTTTTTTACCATTGAATGAGTGTTAAGGAGGGTACATACGGAGAGATCCGTGTTTAAAATCTAAGCAATATGACTAGATTGCTTAGATTTTAAGCACGGATCTGCAGTGTGTATGCCCCCCAGCGATAGCGATGCACAGCCCTGCGCATCGCTATCGCCGGTGCTAGATTGAGCCTGCATGCAGGCTCAATCTAGTGGCTCGCTCACTTCAGCACTGTGTAAAGTGAGCGGCCACCCGTTGTCGTCCTCCCTCGCTCAGCACATCACACTGTGCTGAGCGGGGAAAGAGATGTGTGCTGAGCGGTCTGTGTTAAGATTGCTCACCACACATCTCTCCCGTCAGTACTGGCCTTTAGATGTCATCAACATATTGTAAATCAATGACTTTATCACTAGATTTTCAAATCTATCATTTTTTTATGATCTAAAATGAATTACAAAAAATTGCCACAAAAGTGTAGATTCAATCCTCTATGGAATAACCAATAGGTAAATGGATCCGTCCCCTAAATTACCATTTTTTAAACAAATTTTAAAAAGTTTGTGGTTCTCTCTAATTTTTTTAACCATTGGTGAGCAAGAATTTTATTGTATTTAAAATAAATATATATTATAAATTAGATCACTACTGTAAATCAGATACTACTAAAAGTCACAGGAAAAAAAATCCAGCAGAAAAAAAAATCTAGTAACAAGAGAGAATTCACAAAAAAATATGCAAATACAAATAAAGCAATTTGACACTTTATACAATACTGTGTGATATGTTTTTACAGATTGGAGTCTCTTTCTTTTAATAAATATACTGTTTTAATTTATTACTGAGATTAAGGGATATGTCTGACCTTTTTAAAGAATACAATTTTATCAAGTGGCCTATCACAAACGTACATTGTGTGAAGTATTTTATACATTTTGCATTACTAAAGCTTAAACTACTGTATAATACACTGAGAACACAATATGTAAAATCAATGATATGGTACAATTGAAGTGAATCAAGAAATGAGGACTGTGAAAAAATGAAAGAGCCAGGAAAGTGTAAAATGCTGATATAACTATATTTACAAAACAGACGTTAATGAGACAAAGAAGGGATACAACTATAAAAGACTGCCAAATGCATTTGCATGTCACATTGTACATTTGAAATATGACTGGAAAGTAATTACATAAAAAAAATGAATATTATTTTCCATACAAAACCTATGAATGTTTCTGAAACATGTATATACTTTGCAGGCGATGATGCTTATCCTTTAACAGAGTGGCTATTGACACCAATCAAAGATCCCAAAACTAAGGCAGAAAAGTTATATAATGCTGCACACAAGAAGGCTCATTCAGTCATTGATCAAACCTTTGGATCATTAAAAAGTCGTTTCCGATGTCTCGATCGGTCAGGAGGTGTATTGCAGTATTCACCAGAAAAAGGAGCACAGATTATTCTAGCTTGCTGCATTCTGCATAATTTGGCTGTCAGTCGAAACTTGGATATTGACATTCTTGCTGATCTGGAAGCACCGCCACCTGTACCACCAGTTTCAAAAGATGAGAACACACAAGCTGGAAAGCAGACTAGAATGAAAGTGATTAGCAGATACTTCACATGTAAGTACCTATAGAAATGTGCAATCATATTTAATATTGCTTACATTTTTTCTAGTGTATGTGTGACAGTGAAGCTTTTATTCTATAAAAATAAAATGTAAAGAAATATATATTCTCTGCCCACAGTTATTTTATGATGGTAGACTATAATTAAATATAAACTGCCAAGATGTAAACATACGTTGACAATGGTTATTTATTTTTATCTTTTGCAGGAGATATGTCTGCAGTAATCAAAGCTGTTCCCTCAATGTTGGCTGTCTGCACTCTGCAACTATATGGACTTATAATGCTACGTGTTTTGACCTTATCCCCCCATAGATCTATATATCTAACTATGTACTATTTTAGATTTATAGTAATTGGCAGTATCACATACTTGGTCTGCTTACATTACATCTACCAGACAGAACACTATTTTGTAATGCACAAGCTTGTTCAAAGCTTTAGTTACTAAGACAAATTATTAGTTTAAACAAATAATTTTATCACTCCCAAGTCCTTTTTTGTAGTGTTTTTTTTTTTTTTTACTTTATTCAGTATTTATACAACTCATAATAGTCAGAGCATGTCTTCCTTAAGATCGTCTGAGGAGTTTGCTTGTTCTCATGTATATTTTTAAGTTTTGCTACAGTACATTTGAATTCAAACCTTTTGAAAATGTATATAAAATTGACACGGATTTGTTAAAGAGAAATGTATGAGCCATTAAGCTTTTAACCCTCCGTTGGGCGCACCTCTGGGACTCCTGGGTTCGGGCGCAGTGCGCCTGACAGGCGCCTGTTTGAAAATCATCATTAGCACCTAATTAACTAAATTCTAACGCTCTTAAAGTGATCAGTGACCTTCATTAGGACGTACAAAGAGAGCATATCGAAATCTGATTAAAAAACCTAATTTATTAACCTCAAAGTAAGTAAAACACAAAACACTGAAATTTAAGACCCGCCACCACATTGCATTCAGTTTTCATGATAAAAAAATCAAATGAACATTAAAATTACGAACAAAACTCGAAATATAGGCACAGAAGAGTCAGTCTCACTCGGAATCAAAGTTCAGCACTAGAGATGCTTTGGCACAGTGAAGGGCAAGGTTGGCAGACCATATTTGCATGGGGCAGGCAGATCGCTTTGTGACATTTATGGCATTCATAATTCGACATCCTTCTGTGATACATTTCTGCAGTACAGGTGATGCATCTACATCTTTTTTGGAGGTGGGAGTGGGGGGGGATTTCTCTCGATCATCGATGGGGCGAAATCTTTTCATGCGGGTTTGCAGGCTGAAGGGGATTCCAGACGTCTTCAAACTTCTTCTAGGTCCTTGATAATGTCAATGTACTGGTTTGTGTACCTAACAATTGTGTCAAGGATTTCGTCAGTGAATAAATTATTCCAACATTCGATTGCAGTTTGAGCATTCTTAGCATTTCCTCTGACTCCAGGAAGGTGAGTGATAATGTTGTGAGTTCCCATACGACGAACTTTCCCAGGCGGTCTTTTGGACCTCTTGGTCTTCTTATCTCTTCCCAAAAAAAAGGTGTCATCTGTTTCTTCTTCATCAGTATCATCACTAGACTCCTCACAATCTTGCTCCGTTCCTGAATCACCTTCACGTTCCTCCACCTCATCTTGAGAATCAGTGTCACTCTCTTCCCCCATATCCTCAGTGACTGATGGTTCTCCCTTGTCGTCATTCTGCAGCAAATCTCTTATTTCGTCAAGGTGACTCTGGTTAGTCAAATTGTAGGTTTTACAGGCCATTTCAGCAGAAAATCTGAAGCAAAAAAGAAAAAACACGAACATGAGTACGAGGTTGGGCGCAGTGTGCCTGAGAGGCCACCCTGGACAAACCTACATATTTCCACAAAATATCCACAACCTTTGTAATTTTCATTCATAAAATGATCAAAATAAACAATTAATAGATGAAAATATTAATAGATGAAAATAAAAGTAAATACGAACCTTCAAAAGTCGGGCGCAATGGGCCTTAGAGGTCAGGAGGGTCACTACAGCACTCCACGCAGGCGGCGGGAAAACTGACTAGGGGGGTTTCGAACAGCACCTAGAGATAGGAAGGTACTAGGAGGGACAGGCCCCTGCTCCCCCTTGGGGCGGAGAGGGGAGCGAGAACAGCTTTGCGGCGCCTGTCAGGCCAGCTGTGCTCGACTGAGGGTTAAAAGTTATTGCTCTATGGTCCATATTGCATTATCTAAGTTATATTGTGTAGCTAAATATATGTTAATATTCAGTTTATTACATGTGTGTTTTCATTGTCACTCGCACCTTGCGCTTAGCTTCTATATGCTAAGGTATCTTCTCACAGGAGATGTTTTACAATCCTTTCTTGACTTGTAGTTTTTCCAACACGTCCTGTCATTGGCTATTACAATGTACCAGTCATGTCATGTAGCCCTCAGTGTCAGCATACTAGTCAGCAACCCCTGCACATAAAGGTCTATCAGTATAAAGACTAATGATGATGATGTTTTATTTTTGGTGTCCAACATGAAGATTAATTTTCCTTCAATCAAATTTTCATTTCAAAGTAATCACCTTCTATATTAGCTAGATAAAGGCTGGTTTGGTATTCTAAACCGCTTTATTTATTTAATAACATTAATATTCAGGTACTTGGTATGTGAGGTTTATAACGCTATAAAAGGAAGGTTTATAACACTATAAAAGGATGTGTCATGCTTTATATAGTTTAATATAAGTCTGTCTTTGTAACCTAATCTGGCAGTACAGTAAAGCTGTTTTATTTCTATCTGTTAATATCCGACATCCCATTTTTAACTACCATTGCTGCTCCCATAACACGTCTGTAACATTCTCATTATGTGATGACAACCCGATAGTTTGGCTTACTGGGGACAGAGATGACATGAGTCGGTTTGCCCAAAATGTTGCCTTAAAATAATCATTTCTGCAGCAGGGTACACTGGTATTCCACAGGGAATAACATCGGGGTGTAGAGTTGGATCTTGATCCGAGGCACCAACAGGCTAAAGCTTTGACTGTTCCCAGGATGCACTGCACCGCCTCCTCTATATCCCCGCCTCCAGGCACTGGAGCTCAGTTTGTAAGATGGCGCCTGCAGTGCAGGCAGCTAACAGGGAGGGCAGCGCTAGGCAGCCCTGAAAAGAGGTTTTCTGAGAAGAAAGAAGACTTCAACGGCTGTAGCATAGACACTTGATGCTGTATACTCCCGCACCTTGGTTTCCGGGTACTTACGGCGGAGTTGCTCTGGTCTTCTCGGGCACACACACCACCGCTGCTCTCCAGGATCGCGTGGCCGCACGATAGGGAGGAGGTAAGAGGGTCCTCCAGACGGGACCCGCTGAAATCGCGATCTGGGACGCGGTCTCTGGAGATGGACCGCGCCGCTGGAGTGGACACTGTGGCCGTGCAGGGACCCCACTATATCCACCAGGGCAAGAAGAACAGGTCGGATTTACCAAAATCCGTTTATTACAGGCTCCATAGTACCCGTGTGGTGAAGTCCAGCAGAAGGGATAAGGCGCTGAACTGTAGCCCCTCCCCCAGCCCCAGGCACCATCTACAGCAGATGTTCCCGCCATGGAGCTGCATCTCTCTCTCCCTCACTCCCTGTCAGCGTTTGGGCGCCATTCAGGGTCGGACTGGCCCATAGGGGAACAGGGGAACCACCGGTGGGCCCCACTGCCTGTGGGCCCCACTCCTCCTCTAGGGATCAGGTTCCAAACTCTATCCTAGTGCACTTGAATTGTGCATTATACATATGTTACATTATACTTCACAAGAATTTGGTTTATTATACATTTACCAAGGAGCACAAAACATGTACTCTGTAATGGTTAGCCAAACCTCTGTGGTGGCTGTCCACACCCTTAAGCATGGGCCCCTACAACAGCATTCCCCCGGTGAGCCCTTCATGCCCCAGTCTGACACTGGCGCCATTACACAGAGCTGCGCTGATTCTGGGCACTGTCTCCTTTGTAAAGCTACCTGCCTCATCAGCGCTGTGCATTTACAGGACACTTAAGTATTGTACATGTCGTTTAGACAGTGTTAGTTAACTACAGGAATATTTAGTACAAGTATTCTGTGATATACATCCAGTGTTTACTGTGCATTGTTATATCTGTATACATACATAGTTTTATGTAGTTTTACTAGTCCAGTGCAGTTTTATTGTTGTGTGTAATAACTTCTCTATTGTACATGTGACTGTGTGTTCCTATAGCTGCTGTGTGGTTCCTATTCCGTGTATCTCACACACATTGCTATCCCTATATTCTGTACCCTGAAGGGGGCTAAGTGCATCAGGGTCCTATATCTATCTATCTATCTATCTATCTATCTATCTATCTATCTATCTATCTATCTAGTTATATATAGTGTTCCACAGGATATACTATTTTGTATCTTTCTCTGTGTATTTCAGTCACCATATACCACTTAAATCCTCTGTCTGTGTTCTGCATTTGCAATCACACTCCACAGGGTTTTTTTCTATTGTCAGGTGCTGTGTCTGGCTATATTGTACTGTTACACCCTAAGGCTACGTGTCCAAATAATGTCTGCTACACAGGGCGGGATGTCCGTGCCGGATCCTGCGTCATGCAGTGCTGACGCCGCGGATTTATCTGAGGAGAATATTCCAGCTGAGGGTCCAGGTACCGGGAGTTCTGTACCCCTCAGTCAGTCTGCAGTGCCGGTGGCACACCAAGACCCACCTTGGGCTGCTTTTTCTAATTTACTGACAACGCTAGTAATGAGACTTACTCCCCCTGTGGGACCTCCTGTGCCATTACAATCACATATTTTCCCTGTTGTAAATCCACCATGGGCGAATGCTCTGTCGACTCAGTTACAGCAGTTAACTCAGTCTTTGGTTAACCAAAAGCCTAACCCTCGCCCTCCTAAGACCAAAGGGTCATCTAAGTGGGCCATTTCTTCCTCACAATCCACTCATGTTTCGGATACTTCATCTGATGAAGATGCGGTATATACTGATCCATCAGACACTGATGCAGATGCTTCTGATGTGGAATCTACAACACAGGTTGGTATTCCTGACCTATTGGAGGCTATCAAACTGATTCTTCAGATTGCTGACGAAACTGACCCTCCAGATACGTCAAAGAAACCTGATAAGTTCAAACGTCAGAAGATTACTAAATTAGTTTTGCCACATTCTGACCATTTAGTTGACATACGTCAGGAATCCTGGGAGTCTCCAGGAAAGAAATTCTCCCTGTCTAAAAAGATGCTAGCTCATTATCCCCTCTCTGCAGAGTTAAGTAAGAATTGGGAAACACCACCACCGGTGGACTCGCATGTAGCTCGTCTTGTGGTGTCTTCTACTCTGCCTGTCACTACCGTCCCCTCTCTGAAGGAACCAACGGATAAGCGTGTGCAGGGATGCTTGAAGTCTATTTACACTCTAGCAGGTGCCATACATAGACCCACTATAGCGGCTTCTTGGGCTGCAAAAGGTATTGAAGCCTGGGTTCAAGCTGTTGAGGCAGAGCTACCTCTGAATTTTTCTGATAATGCCAGACAGTGTCTTTCATATATTACCACAGCATCTCATTACATTCAGAAGGCCTCTGATGCCAGTGTTCTGGTGGCCAAAGTGTCTACTACGTCCATTCTGGCTCACCGGATTCTGTGGTTGTGGTCCTGGTCGGTGGACATGGATTCTAAAAAGACCTTGGAGGTGATCCCTTTTAAGAGAGACATACTGGGGGTCATTCCGAGTTGTTCGCTCGGTAAATTTTTTCGCATTGCAGCGATTTTCCGCTTAGTGTGCATGCGCAATGTCCGCACTGCGACTGCGCCAAGTAAATTTGCTATGCAGTTAGGTATTTTACTCACGGTTTTTTCTTCGGTCTGGTGATCGTAATGTGATTGACAGGAAGTGGGTGTTTCTGGGCGGAAACAGGCCGTTTTATGGGTGTGTGCGAAAAAACGCTACCGTTTCTGGGAAAAACGCGGGAGTAGCTGAAGAAACGGAGGAGTGTCTGGGCGAACGCTGGGTGTGTTTGTGACGTCAAACCAGGAACGACAAGCACTGAACTGATCGCAGATGCCGAGTAAGTCTGGAGCTACTCAGAAACTGCTAAGAGGTGTGTGGTCGCAATTTTGAGAATCTTTCGTTCGCAATTTTAAGAAGCTAAGATTCACTCCCAGTAGGCGGCGGCTTAGCGTGTGTAAAGCTGCTAAAAGCAGCTTGCGAGCGAACAACTCGGAATGAGGGCCACTGTTTGGGGAATATTTGAACAAGATTGTTGCTGACTTAGCATCTGCTAAGACTGCATGTCTGCCAAATACTAAACCTTCGGCTCCGAAGGCTAAAAGTACCTCCTTTCATTCCTTTCGACCTCCCAAGTAAAGCAAAAGGTCAGGCATACCCGAAACAGGCTCGCACTTCCAAAACCTCTAAGCCCAAACCTAAGCATTCTTGGGCTGCCCGTAAGCCTGCTTCCAAACCAGACAAGACTGCTGCATAATAGGGCGGGCTCCCCCTAGGGTACTCCAGGGTGGGAGGCCAACTTCTGCGGTTCGCCCAGGTATGGTTACAGATCACTTCAGATGCCTGGGTGAGGGAAGTCATCACTCACGGATACACCATCTCTTTCAAGACACATCCCCCTCACCAGTTTTGCTCGACAATTATCCCTACGGATCCGTTAAAAGCAAAAACTCTACATAGCGGTGTTGGAGCAACACTCTCTTCAGGGTCGGTGGACCAGGGAGGAATCTCTCCTCCCGATAAATATTCTGGAGTTGCAGGCAGTGTTCAATGCTCTGAGGCTTGCCCTGCCTCTGGTACAGAACAGGCCTGTTCAAGTACAGTCGGACAATACCACCATGGTGGCGTACATAAATCATCAAGGTGGCACTGGAAGCCGCATGGCAATGTTGGAAGTGTCAAAGATTCTTCAATGGGCGGAACGCCATCTGCCAGCCATATCGGCAGTGTTCATTCCAGAGGTCCACAACTGGGAAGCAGACTTCCTCAGTCATCGGGTACACGCCGGAGAGTGGAGCCTTCATCCAGAAGTCTTTCAACTACTAGTGGACAAGTGGGGCCTACCGGATGTAGACCTGATGGCACCTCGACACTATCACAAGGTTCCGGTCTTCGGAGCAAGGACAAGGGATCCTCAAGCAGTGTTCGTGGATGCACTGGCAATTCCATGGATCTTTTGGCTGCCATACGTGTTCCCTCCGGTGTCACTTCTGCCCAGGGTAATAAGGAAGTTCACGCAAGAAGGAGGAATACTACTTCTAATTGCTCCAGCGTGGCCTAGACGGCATTGGTTCTCAGACCTGCAGGGTTTCTTGATAGAGCGTCCTCTTCTACTTCCGCAACGCCCAGACCTCCTCGTTCAGGGTCCTTGTGTCTACCAGGATCTGGCCCAACTGGCTTTGACGGCGTGGCTCTTGAAGCTTCACTCCTGAGGGCTAAAGGATTTTCTGAGGCGGTCATTCAAACTATGTTGAAAGCCCGTAAACCAGCTTCGGCTCGGATTTATTATAGGGCCTTGAATTCTTACTTCACCTGGTGTGCGGCTAAGAATTATGATGCATGCAAGTTCAGTACTGCCAAACGTTTGGCTTTTCTGCAACAGGGCCTGGACTTAGGCCTTCGTCTGGCCTCCCTCAAGGTTCATATTTCAGCCTTGTCGGTGTGGTTTCAGAGAAAAATTGCGTCTCTGCCTGACGTTCATACTTTCAGGGTGTTTTACAGATTCAGCCTCCCTATGTCCCTCCTGTGGCTCCTTGGGATTTTTTCTGTTGTTCTAAAACCCTACAAGAGTCTCCATTTGAACCTCTTAAGTTTGTGGACCTTAAATGGCTTACGCTTAAGGTCTTATTTTTGCTGGCTATTGCCTCTACTAGACGGGTTTCAGACTTGGGTCCCTTATCCTTTCGGTCACCCTTTCTGATTTTTCACAGTGACCGTGTAGTTCTTAGAACTCACCCTGGTTATCTACCTAAGGTGGTGTCGTCTTTCCACCTTAACCAAGAGATTGTGGTTCCGGCCTTCATCTCTCCTGCGTTGTCCTCCAAAGAGCGGTCTTTGGATGTGGTATGGGCTCTCCATATCTATGTGAAGAGAACCGCCTCTCTTAGGAGATCTGATTCTCTATTTGTCCTTTTTGGTTTTCACAAGCGTGGCTGGCCTGCGAATAAGCAAACTTTGGCCAGATGGATTAGAATGGTGATTGCACAAGCTTATGCACAGGCTGGACTTCCAGCTCCTACTGCTATCAAGGCCCATTCTACTCGGTCTGTTGAACCTTCTTGGGCGACCTGCCGTGGCACATCCGCTGAACAATTGTGCAAGGTGCCTACGTGGTCCTCGGTGAACATGTTCATTAGGTTCTATGCATTTGATACCTCCACCTCCCAGGATGCTTCCTTTGGACGCTGGGTTCTTGTACCCGCTACAGTGCGTCCCCTCCCATGAGGGACTGCTTTAGGACATCCCCGATGTTATTCCCTGTGGAATACCAGTGTACCCCGCTGCAGAAAAGGAGATTTAGGGTAAGATTTACCATGGTTAAATCTCTTTCTGCGAGGTACACTGGTTTCCACAGGGCGCCCACCCTGACGCACTTAGCTTCTTTGGGTTTGTATCGATTTAGCCGCTGGTACCTTCTACTGTCATGAGAATGTGGTTCTATGTGGCTAATTACTATCATCTGTTTTACCTGCTACTGCTTTGGACTGGTTAACGAAACTGAGCTCCAGTGCCTGGAGGCGGGGATATAGAGGAGGCGGTGCAGTGCATCCTGGGAACAGTCAAAGCTTTAGCCTGTTGGTGCCTCGGATCAAGATCCAACTCTACACCCCGATGTTATTCCCTGTGGAATCCAGTGTACCTCGCAGAAAGAGATTTAACCATGGTAATTCTTACCATAAATCTCCTTTTTTTATATAATAACATGTAGCCTGTAAATAGAGATGGCTGAACTTTCTGCTAAATATTTGTCTTGTGCTACACTATTTAGCAAACAATAGCAAATCTGTCCACAAGCGTTTCCAGACCTACCACCCTACAGCTGAATTTGACCATCATTGTCCAAGCTCTATTTGTAGACTATAAAATCTAAAAGCAAGTTAATGCTATTGGTGAAATGTACAGTAATAGCCAGGTTTGTTTTGCCCTTTCAATTATTGCTGCTGTTACATTTCTCAATATGGGGTGTATTCAATGCATGTCGGATACTCTCAGACGGAGAGGATCCGACAATGCAGTATTCAATTTTCGGGCAAATCTGACTGGTTTTGCCCATTTTCGACAATTTTTTTAAAGTCGGATTGACATTGTTGAAAACAGAACTAGGGGGGTCATTCCGAGTTGATCGTAGCTGTGGTAAATTTAGCACAGCTACGATCGTAAACTCAGACATGCGGGGGGACGCCCAGCACAGGGCTAGCCCACCCCGCATGTCAGTGCCGGCACCCCCCGCACAAATACAAAAGCATCGCACAGCAGGGGCGTATTGTGGGGCGTATGCTGATGTTCGGTAGGTGGTGCATACGCAATTTTTACAACTGATCGCACATCTATGGTGTGCAGTTTCTGAGTGACAACAGGTCTACCTGCAATCATTGCTTCATTACACCCAGCTGAAGAAGCTCACACCTCAGACCACAAATCACTTCATTCAGCTGTATTGAAACCTCTAAAAATGACAGGGAGCTTTAAACTCTGTAACACATGTTTCTTTATAAAAATATATGTTAGTAACCTAATTGTTTTTACACTTACTAACAATCGAGGTTTGACAACCACACTATTTTTTAAAAGCAAACGTTAATTAACATTTCCAAGTATTTTGTTTTGTAGGATCTGCTTAATGTCTTTTAGCTTCCTAAAGGCACACTGGGTGATTTTGAGCTGAGGTCAGGTCACTTTTGGTGTGTTGAGCTGCTTTCAGTTCAAAGCCGCCCAGTGTGTATGCACAAGCGATGAGTGATGAGCGCTGATGCGCGTTCCCGCTTCTTCGCTGGCGGCTGCCGTTCATCTACTGGTATTACCAGTAGATGAACGGAAGGGTGAGCGGCTTTCCATAGCGTCCTGCTATGGAAAGCCGCTCACCCCCGCTGACATCGCTGCAGCGGATGAAAAGTGCTCAGTGTGTATGCACTGAGCGCTTTTAAGCCCAGCGACGTCAGCGATCATCGCTGTGCATACACGCTGGGCAAAAACACTCAGTGTGTATGTACCTTAACAGTTTTTTTATGCTTTTTAAGCAACCAACACGTTTTTTGTTAACAAAACCTACCCACATATATTTGGCTAATTTTTTTTTTTTATATCGCTACACACACAAACATATGTTCAAGAACAGCAACACCATTTCTCTTACGTCCTAGAGGATGCTGGGGACTCCGTAAGGACCATGGGGTATAGACGGGCTCCGCAGGAGACATGGGCACTATAAAGAACTTTTAGTATGGGTGTGCACTGGCTCCTCCCTCTATGCCCCTCCTCCAGACCTCAGTTAGATTTTGTGCCCAGAGGATATAGGGTGCATTACAGGGGAGCTCTACTGAGTTTCTCTGAAAAAGAATTTTGTTAGTTTTTTTTTTTTTAATTGTTTATTTAATTTTCAAGTTATACAGGGTTATATTAGCCCCCCACAACAGGTGGGGAGAGTATATCCGTAAAACAACATTATACCTAGAGCAGAGATATAATCTAAAAACAGAGATCATGGGGTTCCCATATTGAAAAAACATCATGTAGATAATAAAGGAAATAGAGATAAAGTATACACCGAGAGCGACCAAAGCACTTCGATTAATCAGGAACCAAAAAAAAAAGAAAAAGAAAAAAACAATCTCGTGGCTGTAACAGTAGAGAGAAGAAGGATAAAGAGAAAGCAAGAAAAGAGAAAAGAGGAGAGGGGAAAGACGAGGAAAGTATAGAGCAGGGAGAAAAGAGACAGAGTCGGAGGATCCGCCGGTGCGCCTCTTTATACAGCAAAGACCGCTCGGAGCGCTAGTGTAAAATAGAAGGTAATATTTAAGGTACACGAAAAGGTAGTATTAAGGACGGTCACACATCTACTCTATAGGAGACGAGACTACTAAAATCACAGTAGAAGTGCCGCGGAACCCTCAGGGGAGCGCGTTCTACGTGCTGGAGCTTGAGAGTTGAACCATAATTCCCAAATCACAAGAAACTGGAAAGATCTGTTATGGAGGTATGCAGTGATTTTTTCCATGCTTGCGAAGTACCATACTTTATCAATGACCCGCTTAATAGGGGAGGCCTCCTTCTGTTTCCAATGGAGAGCAATTGAGCAGCGAACAGCATTTAAAATCTGTGTCAGTAATTTACCGGTATTTGGAGGTGTGTTAATGATGGGAAGGCCCAGCAGAAAAGACCAAGGGTCTTTAGATATCTGGGATTGGAGCACTGTACTTATCAAGTGTGCGACTGAGTCCCAAAATAACATGATCTTGGGGCACGTCCACCAGATGTGGAGGAAAGAGCCATGGCCGCCGCAGCCTCTCCAGCACGTGGGCGAAGAGAAAGGGAACATCTTGTGGAGTCTAGAGGGGACAAGGTACCACCTATATAATATTTTGTAAGCATTTTCCTTTACTAGCGTTGAGATGGAGGATTGTGCGGCAGCAGTGAAGACATCCGACCAATCATGGTCAGCAGGCGGCGGTCCTAGGTCCCGTTCCCACTGGAGAACAAAAGCCGGGGTCGTCGACTGACCTCCAACCTGGAGAAGGGAGTATAGTAGGGAGATGATTCCTCGAGCAAGCGGTTTATGATAGCTATATGACTCCAGAGTGGATAACGGTTGGAACGGGGAAGAATTCGATATAGAAGAGACAAAGTGTCTTATCTGGAAATAGGTAAAAGGGTTCGCTTCCAGGAAATTATATTTTGTTATGATATCCGAAAGAGGCGCGCACGTACCCTCAGACGGTACATCCAGTACAAAGCGGATATTCCTTTCCGACCATGGGCGAGATCAAGTCAGAGACTGACCTGGGATGAAAGAAGGGTTATCCCATAAAGGGGTAAGCGGAGAGGGGGATGACAGTAGGTGAAAGCGCCGAGTGCAGTAGTCCCAGATCTGGCAGGAGAATTCCAGCACAGGGTGCAGTTGCAAATGAGGGGATCTAGCCTTGGGGGAGGATAAGAGTAAAGACGACAAAGACGTAGTGTGGCCTAGTGCAGATTCCAGTTGTAGCCATCGAATGTTCTGAGCAGAGGCGAACCAAGCGACAGCTTGGCTAAGATGAGTGGCCAGATAGTAAAGGCGGATATCTGGGAAGCCTCATCCGCCCTCCTGTACAGGTTTGCGTAAGGTGGAGAAACCTATCCTAGGGACCTTATTTCTCCAAACAAAGCGGAGAAACCAAGAGTGAACTTGCGCCAGGACAGAGTCCGGGACTTTCACAGGCAGCGTCTGAAACAGATAAAGTAGGCGGGGGATTATATCATTTTCAGAGCTATGATACATCCCAGCCAGGATATAATCAGGGACTGCCATTTATGGAGATCGGCCTTAATGTTGACAAGTAAGGGGGCGAAGTTTGCCTTATATAGGTCGCCATAGCGGCGCGTAATAAAGATCCCCAGGTATCGGATTTTAGAGACACACCAAGAAAATTTAAAGTTGGATTGCATGCGGGCTAGGTGGGTAGAAGAAATGTGGAAGGGGAGAGCTTCCGTTTTGGACCAATTAACCTTATATCCCGATACATGCCCGTACTCCGACAGAAGATGGAGAAGGTTCGGCAAAGAAGTGTGCGGTGAGGAAAGCGAAAGGAGGACATCATCAGCAAACAGGGAGATCTTGTAGACTGAGCTCCCCACCTCTAACCCCCCAATGTCGGTCGAAGTCCGGATGCGTGCAGCCAACGGTTCTATTACTAGGGCAAATATCAGGGGCGAAAGTGGGCAGCCCTGTCTGGTGCCGTTGGAGATACCCAAAGGGTCCGACAGCACTCCATTCACGGAGACCCGTGCAGATGGATCCGAGTACAGAGCCTGAATCCCCGTAAGAAATTCCCCCTGAAAGCCAAAGTGAGCAAGAGTTTCGAACATAAAGGGCCAACCTATCCTGTCAAACGCTTTCTCCGTGTCCAAAGAAAGCAAAAGAGCAGGGGTACGTGTAAGGTTGATATGGTGAGCAAGGCTGATGACCCGTCTCGTATTGTCGCGGGCTTGGCAACCCGGGATAAATCCCACCTGGTCGTTATGGACAAGGTGGGGCAATACGCTGTTCAATCGGAGGGCCAAGATTTTTGCATATATCTTAATATCAGAGTTAAGTAGCGATATAGGTCTATAGTTAACGCAGTTGGATGCATCTTTACCTTCCTTGGGAATAACTATAATCTTGGCCTCCAGAGCCGATTTGGAAAAAGAAGCTCCTTGTAGGACAGCATTAAAGAGGGTTGAAAGGTGGGGCATGAGCTGGGGCAAAAAAGTCTTATAGTAGGTGGCTGAGAAGCCATCTGGGCCAGGAGCCTTGTTAGATTTTAAACCTTTAACGATGGTGGCGATTTCTTCATCGGAGATCCTAGCGTTTAGTTCCGCGGAGACCGTTGGGGATAGACAAGGTAGATGGCATTGGGACAGAAAGGCACGCACGTCCGCAAGAAAATCCGGGCTAGAATGTGAGGGCCCGTAAGCATTATATAGCTTCTTGTAGAAGCGAGAGAAAGTCTCGGTGATACGTTTAGGATCACAAGTTTTCTTACCAGGGGAAGACTGAATAGACAAAACGTTGTTCCTTGCCAGCTTAGTCCGAAGCCTAGAAGCTAGCAGCCGATCAGCCTTATCCCCCTTTTCGTAAAATCACTGGTTGAGCCATTTCAAGCTAGTTTCCACCTTAGCCGTCAAGAGCATGTTCAATTCGCCCTTGGCAGAGGACAAAGCAATAAGATCCGCTTCTGACCCTGATGTTTTGTGTTTCAGCGAAAGGGATGTGACCAAGTCCGAGAGTTCCCGGATACGGTTGGCTCTAGCCTTCTTATTATGAGAGGAGGCGCTAATCAGGCATCCGCGTAAGACCGCCTTGTGGGCATCCCACAGTAACATAGGAGAAATAGTCGGAGATGTGTTTGTATTAAAGTAATGGGAAATTTCGGCAGCTATGTGGGCTTTCGTTTGTGGATTAAGAAGGATTCTGTCATTTAACCGCCACGTAGGGTGGCGAGCGGGAGGGTGTGGGCCCGGGACGTCCACTGTGACCGGGCCGTGGTCTGACCACGTGCTAGGGTAAATGGAGGCATCTAGAATGCATTGAGCAGGCACTGTACTCAAAAAGAGCATGTCCAATCTTGTGTAGACACCATAAATAGGGGAGTAGTAAGTGTAATCCCGAGCGTTCGACTCTTTCACTCTCCATGCATCGAAGAGAAGGTGTCGGGATAGCAAGAGATTCAAAGCAGCTGCGTTATGTGAATGAGAGGAGCGCATTGATTTGGGCAGAGGTTTAGATCTGTCCAGAGCGCTATCCAGGGTCACATTAAAATCCCCACCCAAAACCACATTACCGCATCTGTGCAGAGCTAGGAGGCTATTCAGGGAATGGAAAAAGGAGGCCTGTAGTTGGTTTGGAGCATAAACATTCAGGAATGTGTAGGGGGTCCCATTCAACAGCCCCACTAACAACAGATATCTACCCTCAGGGTCCCTCAATATATCGGACGGGGGGAAAGCTAGGTGGCTAGCAAAGAGTATAGAGACCCACTTCTTCTTGCGTATAGGATCGCAAGCATGGAAAGTGTGTGGGAAGGTTTTAGACCTAAGTTCAGGGTGTGAAGCGCCAGAAAAGTGGGTCTCTTGTAGGAATATAACATCGCCTCTGAGTTGTTTGAGGGACTGAAATAAGAGAGAGCGTTTGTGTGGACTGTTCAGGCCCTTCGTGTTCAGGGAAACTATTCTAAGAACCATGGAATAGAAGTGGAGCACCACTCAGACTGAAGCGCACCGGCTGGACCCCCAAAGAGAGAGGGGAAAAAGAAGGGAAGAAGACCTGAGAAAGAAGAAGAGAAGTAGAAGGAGAACAGAGGAGAAACAGGCGTATGATAGCTACTGCAATTAACAAACATAGAGAATCCATTCTCACAAGGAAGGAACAGGCCTACGGGCCTAATTCGTCCGACGTTGACCGTAATGGCCGAATGGGGGATGGGTGAACCCAGCCGCACAGAGGAGAGGTTTGTGAGGATCGGGTCCCGTGTGTGGGCAAAACCCATGCAAAGTGCATATTGTAGTTAGTAGGCTGAAGGAGCTAATGGGGAGGGGGGGGGCGGAGGGGGGGAGGCAAGGAGGGAGAGCAAATATAAAGGAACAGAGAGGAAACATGGTGTGATGACTACCCAACCTTAGAAAAAGTAGAGGTCCGTGGACCCCCACTGCCTGAGTTACGGAGAAATAAGCATGTAATCACAGGGGAGGAAAGAAACAGTAACATTGAGACTATTAGAAACAAAAAAGAGAGCGTGACCTGGTCGGGTCACCCGGGGCCGAGGCCCGCGCGGCCAACCGCGGAGGTCCCCGGTCCCAGGACCCAAACAGGCCCAACCCCCACAAATATAAAAAGGCAAAAAACAGCAAACATTAACTATACATAGGGCTCTGCAGAATATGGGAACACTGATGGAGCACCAAAAGACATCCAGAGATCCTGTGAGAGCCATTGCGGGGATGAGGCCCACTCAAGGGCAGCACCAGATGTAGAGTCATGTACCCATAGAGACATGGGAGGCAGATCCAGCAGTGTTCCAATCGGAGGACGGGGCCGTGAGGGAAGGGGAGGTGTTGACTGGGGGAGGACGCTGAGAGGTAGTCAGAGGGCCAGAGATGTTCAAGTGGCGGAGTAGTTGAAGGGCCTCGTTGGGGGATCTAGCAGAGAGGACTTTACCATCAGATCTGACTTGTAGGGCAAAGGGGAAGCCCCATCTGTATCTAATATTGTTGTCTCTCAGAGTTTTAGTTATGTCCTTTAATTCTCTCCGTCTATTCAACGTAACCGGTGACAAGTCCTGGAAGACTAGGAGATCGGAGCCCTCGAAAGATATGGTTGGAGACATCCGAGCTTTGGCGTAGACTTGGTCTTTGACCGCAAAATAATGAAAACGTAGGATTACATCCCTTGGCGTTTTAGCATCTTGAGATCTAGGACGTAGGGCCCTGTGTGCCCTATCTAGGAGTAGAATATTGTCAGGAACTGAGGAAACGAGTGAGCGGAACAAGCGGAGCAGGTAATCAGTGAGGTGGGTCTGTTCTACCGTCTCGGGGACGTTACGGATTCGAAGATTGTTCCGACGGCCTCTATTATCTAAATCCTCTTGTTTATCCGCTAATAGCATAACATCTGTACGCATTTGAGCTATCTCCTGTTCCGATTCTTGTTGAAAGGCGATAAGCTCCTCTTGTTTCCTTTCAACAGCGTCAACTCTGGCTCCCAAGCTGTCCACGTCCGTTTTCAGACCAGAAATAGCCTCCTGCACCTCCGCACGGATTGACTTCTTTATATTGCGCATCTCAGACAGGAGAAGAGCGACATCCGCTTTAGTGGCAGGAGTGGAGGAAGAGTCATCGTCCGAATCACGGTCGGATGTTGCTGACGTGGGCGGAGGTGATGATGATTTCCGAGTAGAGGACAGGGTGGAATTCTTAAAGTAGCCCACCAAGTTATGGGCATTGGATGTTTTCCCCCCTTTAGGCATAGTGATGGAGAGGGATGAGGTAGATGGGTAGTCAACACCTGGTCAGGGACGGGAAAGCTCCTATAGCATTAGAATCACCCACAGGACCGGGTGTATCACATATTGAGATCACATCATAGGCAGTTCACAGAATATGGCCGGGGAAGCCCAGCCGGGTGCACTGTAATGCGTGAGTGCAGATAAATCGGAAGACAATTCACAGAGGAAGGTCGGGAGAGCCCAGCCGGGCACAACGGAATGCTGGAGTACAATCCGATACTCGGTGCAGTGAGCCCAAAAGATGCGAGGTGGCCCGCAGGCTGAGATCCTTGGAAAGGTCACTGAGAGCCCCACAGCTATGTGATGCAGGGGTGTAAGCTGAGGCACCACAGAGGTGCTGTAGAGGTGCAGGAATGCAGGGTGGAGCACCCCAGCGTTACAGGAGAGCACTTGGCGACAGCAGAACCGCTCTGCGGGCTCGCCTCCAGCAGATAAGAAAATGTACTGAGGGGGAGAAAACAGGTGCAGGGAAATGTGTCCTCCCAGCGGCAGCACAGTGATGTTCCCAGCAGTGTAAAGCAGAGTGAGGCTGTGACGGGGGATTGAACCCAAGGGGTTAGAGCACGGATTGTGAGGGCTAGTGAGCTATAGTGCAGCACAACTCACTCACCTCTGTGGCTATGTGCCAGGAAGCAAAATGGCGCCACCTGGTTCCCCTCACAGATCGCAGGAGCCTTGATAGTGTGCGTCCTCCTGACTCCAGGGCTCCCAAGCAACAGGGCAGAAGGGGCACACAGGGGTACAGGGCCCACTCAGCCTGCAGTCAGGGTCCCCCGCGGCTGCCAGCACTCAGGGACAGCCCGAGCCCGGGGATCCAAGATGGCCGCCGCAGCGTCTAGGAGGCAGCCCCTCTCGGCAGTCACCCGCAGCTCCGGCTCTCCTCCTGATCAGCAGTCCCGGCCGTCAGAGATCTCAGGCGGCCAGAGAGATGAACAGGCGGCGGGGGAGCAGTAGAAGTCAGTCCCCAAGGTACGAGCCCGACACCGCAGGACGTCCGCGTCCCGGAGCTCCAGACCCGGGCAGGCGCCGTACGCGAGTCCCTGGCTTCAAGGCCCGCCTAGGCCGCAACCTGCGGGGACCGAACCAGCGGCCCCCCGTCTCCGCAGCCGTCAGCGGCCGATCCCGAAGGGTGTCAGGGAGGGTGGGGAGGCCCCCGTGAGCAGGCTGTAGAAAGGTGGGAGCCCAGCAAGGGAACAATTATAAGGGTGAAGCAGGAGCTCTGTGAAAAAGTGGCCTCTCCTCAGTGCATCAGGCCACGCCCCCCTTGTTAGGTTTTTTATTTTCAGGGAGCACTGCTGGCAACAGGCTCCCTGCATCGTGGGATTGAGGAGAGAGAAGCAGACCTACTTAAGTGATAGGCTCTGCACCGGAAGGTAGAAGCCGGGTGAGTATAAGAAGAAAAGAAGACTTCAAGGCGGCAGAAGACTTCAGATCTTCACTGAGGTAAGCACGCAGCGGTAACGCTGCGTGCCATTGCTCCCACACACTACACACACGGAACAGGTACTGATGGGTGCAGGGCGCAGGGGGGGCGCCCTGGGCAGCAATAAACCTCTGGACTGGCAATAAGGATACATTAGGCTGCGGAGGCAGTAAATGCAGAGATCCCCCGTCATTTTTTGTATTTTGAAGCGGGACCAAAGCCCGCCGCTGGAGGGGGCGGAGCTTGATCCCTCAGCACTAACAGCGCCATTTTCTCCACAGAACGCTGCAGAGAAGATGGCTCCCCGGACTCTCCCCTGCTGAACTCGGTGACAGAGGGCTGAAAAGAGGGGGGTGTGTGTGCATTTTTAAGGCGCAGTGAGTGTATACACATTGATTATATATATAAAAAGCGCTATCTGTGTTTCTCTATCGTCCTAGTGGATGCTGGGGTTCCTGAAAGGACCATGGGGAATAGCGGCTCCGCAGGAGACAGGGCACAAAAAGTAAAGCTTTTCCAGATCAGGTGGTGTGCACTGGCTCCTCCCCCTATGACCCTCCTCCAGACTCCAGTTAGATTTTTGTGCCCGGCCGAGAAGGGTGCAATCTAGGTGGCTCTCCTAAAGAGCTGCTTAGAAAAAGTTTAGCTAGGTTTTTTATTTTACAGTGATTCCTGCTGGCAACAGGATCACTGCAGCGAGGGACTGAGGGGAGAAGGAGTCAACTCACCTGCGTGCAGGATGGATTGGCTTCTTGGCTACTGGACATCAAGCTCCAGAGGGACGATCACAGGTACAGCCTGGATGGTCACCGGAGCCGCGCCGCCGGCCCCCTTGCAGATGCTGAAGTCAGAAGAGGTCCAGAATCGGCGGCTGAAGACTCCTGCAGTCTTCTAAAGGTAGCGCACAGCACTGCAGCTGTGCGCCATTTTCCTCTCAGCACACTTCACACGGCAGTCACTGAGGGTGCAGGGCGCTGGGAGGGGGGCGCCCTGGGAGGCAAATGTAACCTATATAAAGGCTAAAAATACCTCACATATAGCCCCCAGAGGCTATATGGAGATATTTAACCCCTGCCTGATTTCTCTAAATAGGGGGAGACGAGCCCGCCAGAAAAGGGGCGGGGCCTATCTCCTCAGCACACGGCGCCATTTCCTCTCACAGCTCCGCTGGTCAGGACGGCTCCCAAGTCTCTCCCCTGCACTGCACTACAGAAACAGGGTAAAACAGAGAGGGGGGGCAAATTTATGGCGATATTTTGATATAACAAAGCAGCTATAAGGGAGCACTTATTATAAGGCTATCCCTGATATATATATATATATAGCGCTTTTGGTGTGTGCTGGCAAACTCTCCCTCTGTCTCCCCAAAGGGCTAGTGGGTCCTGTCTTCGTTAGGAGCATTCCCTGTGTGTCTGCTGTGTGTCGGTACGTGTGTGTCGACATGTATGAGGACGATATTGGCGTGGAGGCGGAGCAATTGCCAAATATGAGGATGTCACCCCCTAGGGAGTCGACACCAGAATGGATGCCTTTATTTATGGAACTACGGGATAGTGTCAACACGCTAAAGCAGTCGTTTGACGACATGAGACGGCCGGACAATCAATTAGTGCCTGTCCAGGCGACTCAAACACCGTCAGGGGATGTGAAACGCCCTTTGCCTCAGTCGGTCGACACAGACCCAGACACAGGCGATGACTCCAGTGGTGACGGTGACGAATCAACCGTATTTTCCAGTAGGGCCACACGTTATATGATTTTGGCAATGAAGGAGGCATTACATTTAGCTGATACTACAGGTACCACTAAACAGGGTATTATGTGGGGTGTGAAAAAACTACCTATAGTTTTTCCTGAATCAGAAGAACTAAATGACGTGTGTAATGAAGCGTGGGTTGCCCCTGATAAAAAGCTGATAATTTCAAAGAAATTACTGGCATTATACCCTTTCCCGCCAGAGGTTAGGGAGCGCTGGGAAACACCTCCTAGGGTGGACAAGGCGCTAACACGCTTATCTAAACAAGTGGCGTTACCCTCTCCTGAGACGGCCGCACTTAAAGATCCATCAGATAGGAGGATGGAAAATATCCAAAAAAGTATATACACACATGCAGGTGTTATACTACGACCAGCTATAGCGACTGCCTGGATGTGCAGTGCTGGGGTAGTTTGGTCAGAGTCCCTGATTGAAAATATTGATACCCTGGACAGGGACAATATTTTACTGTCGTTAGAACAAATAAAGGATGCATTTCTTTATATGCGTGATGCACAGAGGGATATCTGCACACTGGCATCACGGGTAAGTGCTATGTCCATTTCGGCCAGAAGAGCTTTATGGACGCGACAGTGGACAGGCGATGCGGATTCAAAACGGCATATGGAAGTTTTGCAGTATAAAGGGGAGGAGTTATTTGGAGTCGGTCTATCAGATTTGGTGGCCACGGCTACAGCCGGGAAATCCACCTTTCTACCTCAAGTCACTCCCCAACAGAAAAAGGCACCGACCTTTCAACCGCAGCCCTTTCGTTCCTTTAAAAATAAGAGAGCAAAGGGCTATTCATATCTGCCACGAGGCAGAGGTCGAGGGAAGAGACAGCAACAGGCAGCTCCTTCCCAGGATCAGAAGCCCTCCCCGGCTTCTACAAAAGCCTCAGCATGACGCTGGGGCTTCTCAAGCGGACTCGGGGACGGTGGGGGGTCGTCTCAAAAATTACAGCGCGCAGTGGGCTCACTCGCAAGTAGATCCCTGGATCCTGCAGATAATATCTCAGGGGTACAGGTTGGAATTAGAGACAGATCCACCTCGCCGTTTCCTGAAGTCTGCTTTACCAACGTCCCCCTCCGAAAGGGAGACGGTTTTGGAAGCCATTCACGAGCTGTACTCTCAGCAGGTGATAGTCAAGGTACCTCTTCTGCAACAAGGGAAGGGGTATTATTCCACTCTTTTTGTGGTACCGAAGCCGGATGGCTCGGTAAGGCCTATTCTAAATCTGAAGTCCTTGAACCTGTACATAAAGAAGTTCAAGTTCAAGATGGAGTCACTCAGAGCAGTGATAGCGAACCTGGAAGAGGGGGACTTTATGGTATCCTTGGACATCAAGGATGCGTATCTCCACGTTCCAAATTTACCCCTCACACCAGGGGTACCTCAGGTTCGTTGTACAAAACTGTCACTATCAGTTTCAGACGCTGCCGTTCGGATTGTCCACGGCACCTCGGGTCTTTACAAAGGTAATGGCCGAGATGATGATTCTTCTTCGAAGAAAAGGCGTATTAATTATCCCATACTTGGACGATCTCCTAATAAGGGCAAGGTCCAGAGAACAGCTAGAGATGGGATTAGCACTGTCTCAAGAAGTGCTAAAACAGCACGGGTGGATTCTGAATATTCCAAAATCCCAGTTAATGCCGACAACTCGTCTGCTGTTCCTAGGGATGATTCTGGACACGGTTCAGAAAAAAGGTTTTTCTCCCGGAGGAAAAAGCCAAGGAGTTATCCGAGCTTGTCAGGAACCTCCTAAAACCAGGAAAGGTGTCTGTACATCAATGCACAAGAGTCCTGGGAAAAATGGTGGCTTCTTACGAAGCAATTCCATTCGGCAGATTCCACGCAAGAATTTTCCAAAGGGATCTGTTGGACAAATGGTCAGGGTCGCATCTTCAGATGCACCTACGGATAACCCTGTCTCCAAGGACAAGGGTGTCTCTTCTGTGGTGGTTGCAGAGTCCTCATCTATTGGAGGGCCGCAGATTCGGCATACAGGATTGGATCCTGGTGACCACGGACGCCAGCCTGAGAGGCTGGGGAGCAGTCACACAAGGAAGAAACTTCCAGGGAGTATGGACGAGCCTGGAAACGTCTCTTCACATAAACATTCTGGAACTAAGAGCAATATACAATGCTCTAAGCCAGGCAGAACCTCTGCTTCAAGGAAAACCGGTGTTGATCCAGTCGGACAACATCACGGCAGTCGCCCATGTGAACAGACAGGGCGGCACAAGAAGCAGGAGTGCAATGGCAGAAGCTGCAAGGATTCTTCGCTGGGCAGAGAATCATGTGATAGCACTGTCAGCAGTGTTCATCCCGGGAGTGGACAACTGGGAAGCAGACTTCCTCAGCAGACACGATCTTCACCCGGGAGAGTGGGGACTTCATCCAGAAGTCTTCCACATGCTGGTAACCCGTTGGGAAAGACCAATGGTGGACATGATGGCGTCTCGCCTCAACAAAAAACTGGACAGGTATTGTGCCAGGTCAAGAGATCCGCAGGCAATAGCTGTGGACGCGCTGGTAACGCCTTGGGTGTACCAGTCGGTGTATGTGTTTCCTCCTCTGCCTCTCATACCAAAAGTATTGAGAATTATACGGCAAAGAGGCGTGAGAACGATACTAGTGGTTCCGGATTGGCCAAGAAGGACTTGGTACCCGGAACTTCAAGAGATGATCACGGAAGATCCGTGGCCTCTACCTCTAAGGAGGGACTTGCTTCAGCAGGGTCCCTGTCTGTTTCAAGACTTACCGCGGCTGCGTTTGACGGCATGGCGGTTGAACGCCGGATCCTAAAGGAAAAAGGCATGCCGGAAGAAGTCATTCCTACTTTGATTAAAGCAAGGAAGGAAGTAACCGTGCAACATTATCACCGAATTTGGCGAAAATATGTTGCGTGGTGCGAAGATCGGAGTGCTCCGACGGAGGAATTTCAACTGGGTCGATTCCTACATTTCCTGCAATCAGGATTGTCTATGGGTCTCAAATTGGGATCTATTAAGGTTCAAATTTCGGCCCTGTCGATTTTCTTTCAAAAAGAATTGGCTTCAGTCCCTGAAGTCCAGACCTTTGTTAAGGGAGTGCTGCATATACAGCCTCCTGTGGTGCCTCCAGTGGCACCGTGGGATCTCAATGTGGTTTTGGACTTCCTAAAATCTCATTGGTTTGAACCACTAAAAAAGGTGGATTTGAAATATCTCACATGGAAAGTGACCATGCTTCTAGCCCTGGCTTCGGCCAGGAGAGTGTCAGAACTGGCAGCTTTATCTTACAAAAGCCCATATCTGATTTTCCATTCGGACAGGGCAGAACTGCGGACTCGTCCGCATTTTCTCCCTAAGGTGGTGTCAGCATTTCATCTGAACCAGCCTATTGTAGTGCCTGCGGCTACAAGTGACTTGGAGGACTCCAAGTTACTGGACGTTGTCAGAGCATTAAAAATATATATTGCAAGGACAGCTGGAGTCAGAAAATCTGACTCGTTGTTTATATTGTATGCACCCAACAAGATGGGTGCTCCTGCGTCTAAGCAGACGATTGCTCGTTGGATCTGTAGCACAATCCAACTTGCACATTCTGTGGCAGGCCTGCCACAGCCTAAATCTGTAAAGGCCCACTCCACAAGGAAGGTGGGCTCATCTTGGGCGGCTGCCCGAGGGGTCTCGGCATTACAACTCTGCCGAGCAGCTACGTGGTCAGGGGAGAACACGTTTGTAAAATTTTACAAATTTGATACTCTGGCTAAGGAGGACCTGGAGTTCTCTCATTCGGTGCTGCAGAGTCATCCGCACTCTCCCGCCCGTTTGGGAGCTTTGGTATAATCCCCATGGTCCTTTCAGGAACCCCAGCATCCACTAGGACGATAGAGAAAATAAGATTTTACTTACCGATAAATCTATTTCTCGGAGTCCGTAGTGGATGCTGGGCGCCCATCCCAAGTGCGGATTATCTGCAATAATTGTACATAGTTATTGTTAACTAATTCGGGTTATTGTTGAAGGAAGCCATCTTTCAGAGGCTCCGCTGTTATCATACTGTTAACTGGGTTTAGATCACAAGTTGTACGGTGTGATTGGTGTGGCTGGTATGAGTCTTACCCGGGATTCAAAATCCTCCCTTATTGTGTACGCTCGTCCGGGCACAGTACCTAACTGGAGTCTGGAGGAGGGTCATAGGGGGAGGAGCCAGTGCACACCACCTGATCTGGAAAAGCTTTACTTTTTGTGCCCTGTCTCCTGCGGAGCCGCTATTCCCCATGGTCCTTTCAGGAACCCCAGCATCCACTACGGACTCCGAGAAATAGATTTATCGGTAAGTAAAATCTTATTTTTATTCCAGTGTCAGTTGGCGCTGGGTGTGTGCTGGCATACTCTCTCTCTGTCTCTCCAAAGGGCCTTGTTGGGGAATTGTCCCCTTATAGATATATCCCTGTGTGTGTGGGGGTGTCGGTACGTGCATGTCGGCATGTCTGAAGCGGAAGGCTCGTCCAAGGAGGAGGTGGAGCAGATGAGTGGTGTGTCTCCGTCGGCAATGCCGACTCATGATTGGATGGGCATGTGGCATATGTTAAATGCAAGTGTGGCCACATTACATAAGAGACTGGACAAAGCAGAGTCCAGGGAGAAAGCAGGGAGTCAATCCACGGATTGGACTGGGTCACAGGGCCCATCTGGGTTTCAAAAACGTCCCCTATCCCAAATAGTAGACACTGGTACCGACACGGATTCTGACTCCAGTGTCCACTACGCTGATGCAAAATTACACCCAAGGGTGGCAAAAAGTATTCAGTGTATGATTATTGCAATAAAAGATATTTTGCATATCACTGATGACCCCTCTGTCCCTGACATGAGGGTGCGCATGTATAAGGAAAAGAAACCTGAGGTAACCTTTCCCCCATCCCATGAGCTTAACGAGTTATTTGAAAAAGCTTGGGAAACTCCAGATAAAAAACTGCAGATACCCAAGAGGGTTCTTATGGCGTATCCTTTCCCTGCACAGGACAGGGTACGTTGGGAATCCTCTCCCAGGGTGGACAAGTCTTTAACACGCCTGTCCAAGAAGGTGGCGCTACCGTCTCCGGACACGGCAGCCCTCAAGGATCCTGCTGATCACAGACAGGAGACTACTTTAAAGTCTATTCATGCGCATACAGGTGCTTTGCTCAGACCGGCAATAGCATCGGCATGGGTATGTAGCGCAGTTGCAGCATGGACAGATACCTTGTCAGCTGACCTTGATACCCTAGACAGGGATACCATTTTATTAACCTTAGCCCACATTAAAGACGCAGTCTTATATATGAGGGACGCTCAAAGAGACGTTGGGCTGCTGGGTTCCAGAGCCAATGCCATGGCTATTTCTGCGAGACGAGCTCTATGGACCCGCCAATGGACGGGTGATGCAGACTCAAAAAAGCATATGGAGGTTTTACCTTACAAGGGTGAGGTGTTGTTTGGGGAGGGGCTTGCGGACCTGGTTTCCACAGCTACCGCGGGTAAATCTACCTTTTTACCTTTTGTTCCCCAACAGCAAAAGAAAACTCCACAGTATCAGATGCAGTCCTTTCGGTCGTATAAGTCCAGAAGAGGTCGGGGCTCCTCCTTCCTTGCCAGAGGTATGGGTAGAGGAAAGAGAACACCTGCTTCGGCTGGTTCCCAGGAGCAGAAGTCCTCCCTGGCTTCTACAAAATCCACCGCATGACGCTGGGGCTCCCCTAAGAGAGTCCGCACCAGTGGGGGCACGCCTTCGACTTTTCAACCAGATCTGGGTTCTTTCAGACGTGGATCCTTGGGCGATGGAAATTGTTTCCCAAGGCTACAAGCTGGAATTCGAAGAGGTGCCCCCTCGCCGATTTTTCAAGTCGGCCTTGTCAGCTTCACCCCCGGAGAGGGAAGTAGTGTTAGCTGCAATTCAAAAGCTGTGTCAACAGCAAGTGGTTGTCAAGGTTCCCCTGGTCCAACAGGGAAAAGGGTATTATTCAACCCTGTATGTGGTCCCGAAGCCGGATGGTTCGGTCAGACCCATTTTAAATATAAAATCCCTAAACCTGTACTTGAAAAAGTTCAAATTCAAGATGGAATCGCTCCGAGCTGTAATATCCAGCCTGGAAGGGAGGGTTTTTATGGTGTCACTAGACATAAAGGATGCATACCTTCATGTCCCCCTCATCAGGAGTACCAGAGATTCGCTGTACAGGACTGTCATTACCAGTTTCAGACGTTGCCGTTTGGGCTTTCCACGGCCCCGAGGATTTTCACCAAGGTAATGGCGGAGGTGATGGTGCTCCTGCGCAGGAAGGGAGTCATAATTATCCCATACTTGGACGATCTCCTGATAAAGGCGAGATCGAGAGATCAATTGCTGAAGAGCGTGTCGCTCTCCTTGAGAGTGCAGGAACAGCACGGTTGGATTCTCAATCTGCCAAAGTCACAATTGGTTCCAACGACTCGGCTATCATTCCTAGGCATGGTTCTGGACACGGAACAAAAGAGGGGTTTTCTCCCATTGGAAAAAGCCCAGGATCTCCAGAACATGGTCAGAGATCTGCTAAAACCAAAAAGAGTGTCTGTTCATCAATGCACTCGAGTTCTGGGAAAAATGGTGGCAGCCTACGAGGCCATCCCCTTCGGCAGGTTTCATGCGAGGACTTTTCAGTGGGACCTTCTGGACAAGTGGTCCGGGTCCCAACTACAAATACATCAGAAAATAACCCTGTCCCCCAGGGCCAGGATGTCTCTCCTGTGGTGGCTGCAGAGTGCTCACCTTCTAGAGGGTCGCAGGTTCGGCATTCAAGACTGGGTTCTGGTGACCACGGACGCGAGCCTCCGAGGATGGGGAACAGTCACTCAAGGAAGAAATTTTCAGGGACTATGGTCAAGCCAGGAGGCTTGTCTACACATGAACATACTGGAATTGAGGGCCATATACAACGGCCTACGACAAGCGGAGAATCTTCTTCGCAACCTACCGGTTCTGATTCAATCAGACAACGTCAGAGCCGTGGCTCATGTAAACCGCCAGGGTGGGACAAGGAGCAGAGTGGCGATGGCGGAAGCCACCAGGATTCTTCGCTGGGCGGAAAATCACGTAAGCACTCTGTCAGCTGTCTTCATTTCAGGAGTGGACAACTGGGAAGCAGACTTCCTCAGCAGACACAATCTCCATCCAGGAGAGTGGGGACTTCATCAAGAAGTTTTTGCAGAGATAACAAGTCTTTGGGGAATTCCTCAAATAGACATGATGGCGTCACACCTCAACAAGAAGCTTCGGAGGTATTGTGCCAGGTCACGGGACCCTCAGGCAGTAGCAGTAGACACCCTGGTGACACCATGGGTGTTTCAGTCGGTCTATGTGTTTCCTCCTCTTCCTCTCATCTCAAAAATATTGAGACTCATAAGACAAAAAAGAGTGCAGACAATACTCATTGTTCCAGATTGGCCTCGAAGAGCCTGGTACTCAAATCTTCAGGAAATGCTCACAGAAGATCCGTGGCCTCTTCCTCTCAGGGAGGACCTGTTACAGCAGGGGCCCTGCGTGTTCCAAGACTTACCGCGGTTACGTTTGACGGCATGGCGGTTGAACACCGAATCCTAGCATCCCTACTCTGATAAAGGCTAGGAAGGAGGTGACGGCAAAGCATTATCACCGTATCTGGAGGAAGTATGTATCTTGGTGTGAAGCCAAGAATGCTCCTACGAAAGATTTCCATCTGGGCTGGTTTCTCCACTTTCTACAGACACTCCTGTCTGAAGTTAGGCTACATTATGGGCCTGAAGTTAGGCTCCATTAAGGTACAGATTTCGGCCCTATCTATATTCTTTCAGAAGGAATTGGCTTCTCTCCCAGAAGTTCAGACGTTTGTGAGGGAGTGCTGCACATCCAGCCCCCCTTTGTGCCCCCAGTGGCACCGTGGGACCTTAACGTGGTGTTAAGTTTCCTGAAATCTCACTGGTTTGAGCCTCTTCAAAAGGTTGAATTAAAGTTTCTCACGTGGAAGGTGGTCATGTTATTGGCCTTGGCATCTGCAAGGCGGGTGTCCGAATTGGCGGCCTTGTCCCACAAGAGCCCCTATTTGATTTTCCATGTGGATAGAGCGGAGTTGAGAACTAAGGTGGTTTCTTCATTTCATATGAACCAACCTATTGTGGTGCCTGTGGCTACGGGGGACTGGGAGGACTCCAAGTCCCTGGATGTAGTCAGGGCCTTAAAGATTTATGTAGCCAGGACGGCTAGGGTTAGGAAAATAGAGGCTCTGTTTGTCCTGTATGCAGCCAACAAGGTTGGCGTTCCTGCTTCTAAGCAGACTATTGCTCGCTGGATCTGTAACACGATTCAGCAGGCTCATTCTACGGCTGGATTGCCGTTACCAAATTCAGTAAAGGCCCATTCCACTAGGAAGGTGGGCTCTTCATGGGCGGCTGCCCGAGGCGTCTCGGCATTACAGCTTTGCCGAGCAGCTACTTGGTCGGGTTCAAACACCTTTGCAAAGTTCTACAAGTTTGATACCCTGGCTGATGAGGACCTCATGTTTGCTCAATCGGTGCTGCAGAGTCATCCGCACTCTCCCACCCGTTTTAGAGCTTTGGTATAATCCCCATGGTCCTTACGGAGTCCCCAGCATCCTCTAGGACGTAAGAGAAAATAAGATTTTAAACCTAACGGTAAATATTTTTCTCCTAGTCCGTAGAGGATGCTGGGCGCCCGTCCCAGTGCGGACTACATCTGCAAGACTTGTATATAGTTGTTGCTTTCATAAGGGTTATGTTACAGTTGGAATCGGTCTTTGACTGATACTGTTTTTTTTGTTCATACTGTTAACTGGTTGCGTATATTCCAGGTTATATGGTATGATTGGTGTGGGCTGGTATGAATCTTGCCCTAAAATTAACAAAATCCTTTCCTCATATTGTCAATCTCCTCTGGGCACAGTTCTCTAACTGAGGTCTGGAGGAGGGGCATAGAGGGAGGAGCCAGTGCACACCCATACTAAAAGTTTTTTATAGTGCCCATGTCTCCTGCATCCTCTACGGACTAGGAGAAAAAGATTTACCGGTATGTTTAAAATCTTTTTTTTTTTTTTGGCCAGGAAAGTAGGTAGTGCAATATTTGAGGTTAAAACACAGTTGTTTGCAAAAATTGCAACATCAGAAACAGTAAGCAAAAAATGCGTAAAATTGTAAATTTATACGCAAATAATGCGTATTTTTTTAGGTCTTTGCAATATTTGCACATTTCACAAGCCCACCTTGTTTTTGTAACATTAAATTAGTGTTGCAGTTTTTCCGTTTGGGCGTGCTTTCGCAATTTTGCGAATGGTCGCAATTTTTGCAAATTTGTAATTTTTACAATCCTTACTGAATTGGCCCCTAAATGAGAAGTAGATATATGCGGGTTCGGATATAGGCCCTCATTCCGAGTTGATCGCTCGCTAGCTGCTTTTAGCAGATTTGCAAACGCTAGGCCGCCGCCCTCTGGGAGTGTATCTTAACATAGCAGAAGTGCGACCGAAAGGTTAGCAGAACTGCCCGTAAAAATTTTCAAGCAGTTTCAGAGTAGCTGCAGACCTACTCCTACCTTGCGATCACTACAGTCAGTTTAGTTCCTGCTTTGATGTCACAAACACGCCCTGTGTTCGGCCAGCCACTCCCCCGTTTCCTCAGACACGCCTGCGTTTTCACCTGTCACGCCTGCGTTTTTTAGCACACTCCCAGAAAACGGCCAGTTACCACCCAGAAACACCCACTTCCTGTCAATCACTCACCGATCAGCAGAGCGACAGAAAAGCGTCGCTCGACCTTGTGTAAAACTGCATAGTTTTGTGTGAAAGTACTTCACGCGTGCGTACTGCGGCCCATACGCATGCGCAGAAATGCCGATTTTTAGCATGATCGCTGTGCTGCGAACAACGGCAGCTAGCGATCAACTCGGAATGAGGGCCATACTCAGATCTCAAATTTGTAAATCCGAACCGCACATCTCTAATCATCATGTATGTATAGATGTGCTTGATCTTGGCTTAAGCTGTTAGCCCTAACTGTGCAGTGCTGATATATATCTATTTAGATGGTAATGAAGGATGTATTTATATTTTGTGTTCTATATCAGTGCTAGGAATACTATGTCAAAGTCAGAAAAATATCACGATGCACACTGCCATATTTGCACCTCATATGTGTCCCTGCTGCGCGTGCGTGCGCTCTCCCGTGCGTGCGCATACTCGCTGTTGCGGGCACCCGCGGGCGCACGGTATGCGCATTTACGGTAGAGATTGTATGCGTCTAGCGGGCGACTCTTTCGTTACATATTTTCACCATATAATGTATTTTGTAGATTATGGTCCCTTTGATAGAATCTGAAAGTTTGGTTAATGTAGAATGTTCATGGACGGAGAAATCCCTCTTTGTTTGATACGAAGGGTCAGACAGGAGTAATACAGTGGTGTTTAGTATCCATCGGAAGAGTATTTAATTAGCAATATTCCGGTGTTGGTTTGAAGCGGATTAATTGCTCGTGCGAATAGTTATGGACATAAGAAGTTTATGTCCATTTACTATTATTTGCACTTACTTATCCATGCGGCGGGAAACCTAGTTTCCCACCCACCTGAGCAGTTGGAAATTGTCACAGCCCACCTGTATGAATCAACCTATGACCTTTTGTTATGATGCGAGGAGGAATTCCTGTGTCCAATGAACAATGAGATTGTAGGGACCATTGAATTGTATTGTGTGTGGGGCATAAATAGACAAGCCGATCACATCCAGCTCTCACTCTTCAACGGTTCTCATTGCTGATAATCGGGAGCTGGATGTCCAGAGGCGCATGCGATCGTTCCCCTTTGTGCGTAAGTTTTCTCCGCAATCATATTGTATTTCTTGTTATTGTGGGCCATATCTCTCTCTCTTTCTTCTCTTTCTCTCTCGTTTCTCTTATATAGTTATTGTACTGATATTGTATTTCACGTGTAGTTTTCTGGTTAGGTAGTCTATGTTATATTGTAGTGTATGACTTGTACTGTATTATTCTTTTTGCAAGTATAACATATTCATAAGGCGTTAGACCCTAAGCCCGGTAGTTGTGTGTTCATTATAGTGTTAAGTATTCTCAGAGCGTCGGTGACGCTCGAACAGCTTTTAAGTTAATAAGGTTACACTGTGTTGCATCTACACCCTATCTCTACACTAAGGTTTTACAGCATATTACATTGTTTATGGTTTAGATATAAAGGTTTAACATTGTGAGCGTCTGCGCCGCTGGTGATCTCCTCGTGGTCCCGAGCGTCCGCTACGCTATAGCGAACCATTACATTAGTCAGCAGCCAGTAGCGTGCCTGCCTGTGATCTCTTGGCCGTGAGCGAACGTGACGCTTGAGCGTCTCGACCACGGCTAAGCGATTGTTACGCAACGTGCGTACCCTTACGGTACTCCATACGTCAATAGCGTACAGTGTTCTTAGGCCTCTTAAAGGGTTTTAAATAAGATAAATATTTAGCTTTATCAATTGGCGGCTCGTCCGTCCTTCACATATCTCTGCTAGGTAATTTCAGCAGACATTATCCATCAGCAAAGGGCGGGAGATCATATTCTTCGCAGTGCTGACGGGATAAGCGTCTGCTTCGCTTAGTAAAGGGTGCTGAGGGAATCCGAAACCGGAGGTAAGAACAACACGCTAGTGTCTTTTAAAACTGTTTATTTCTGTCTTGCGTACGCACGCACATATCTGCATTTCTTTTTCATTCGTGTATTTTCATATATCACTCTCCTGTTTGCCATTTTATAATTGATAAACGTGCTAAGAGAGATTTGTCGCTATTTCATAGTAAGTGTAAAAGTAATATATTAAGGGATAAAGTGTAAAGCACACACGCAGCTCTACCTAAAGGTACAAGGAGAGATTGGTGTGGGGTTCAGTAGATGATCGAGGATCATCTACATTGATAAACGTGTACATTGTGTTACGGTGGACATTGGTTTTGTGTACACGTGTCTCTAACAAAGGGCTGAGACTCGCGTACGCAAAGGCCGACGCACGCAGTGTAAATTACGCAACGGAGCATCTGGGTACGCCCACATAACTCAAGTCACACGATAGTGTTGATTTTCAACAGGCGATAAATAGCGCAACAGGCGATAAATAGCGCAACAGGCGATAAATAGCGCAAGTTTATTTTAGTGTCCGAAATTTAGACTAACAGATCCTTCTCCAAATTTTTACAACACATCTGGTTTAAAGAAAATTTCTGCGCAGAAATAGAAATAGAAACAAAAGTGTACATGTGGTGAGTGAGTGTTTGCAATTATATAAGTTTTTACAATTTTGGGGATTGAACCACAGAAATCATCGAGTTCTCGTGAAGTACATACGTGTAAGTGACATACATGGTGGCTAGGGAGGCATCCCTTGTTAAACATATAAAGAGCATTAGAGTGTAGCAGACCAGGAGGTCATACTGTAACAGACCAGGAGGTCAGACCAGGAGGTCGCATAACAGACCAGGAGGTCCAGGTACAGCAGACAAGGAAGTCCGCTAAAGAGTCAAGTAGCCCAACACCAAGAAGGGTTGGAGCGGAACCCATATAGGCCATAAAGCTCAGGCTGAAGGAATTCGCAGCTGCTGAATGTCGATTCCACTGGTCGCTCCGTACATAAGATTAGTTGCTTATGTACTGAACGATTGTACCGCACGTAATTGTGTGCATTAGTTAGTCTGACCAGTACCATTTGTGTACGAACCCGGTCATAAACACTATTTGTACATTCTGACGTGATTTGTGTAATTTTTTATTTTTAAAAGGGAAGTTCGCTGGTCACTCAGGAATTATCCAACAACCCCACAGTTACTGGAAAGGGTTAATGCTCTGCGGATCACACCCACATGTTCCAGTAAACAAAGGTTCATAGGGGCCCTAGGTCGAGTACGCCAGCGCTAAAGCAGTGTGTGGGCGTATTGGTCGGCGTGGGCGAGTAAGTGGGGTACTCGGTAAACCACCACCGTCAACCTATCTTTGAATATTTTGGTTTTTTGTAAGGGTTCGCTGAAGACCCTGATATAAAGGTCAGAGGTAGAGCAAGCAACACCTGCAAATTATGGGGGCCAGTTGTTCAGGAAGGGGGCAATCAACCTCGGTTCGGGTTGATTTAGTGAACCGACCAATCGGGTCGGCAAGGTACGTAATGTGTGAAAAATACGGCTCACACACAGAAGTTTTATGTGATGAATGGGAGAGAATGACGGTACATGACGGGGAGAAATTCCCAAGAGTAGGCAGCTTTAGCCCAGAAGTGTTACAAAATCTAAGGAGAAGGATATGTCTCATTAAATCAACAAAGAGACGAATCCAACATTATGATTATTTGCAGCTATGGCAACAGGAGGGTGAAATACAGAGAGGATTGGCTCTGGCGGCGGGATCTAATCCTATCAGGAAACTGGAGGCCACGGCCCCGCCGCCACCATACATATCAGGAGAGAAATTGGTTGCGGAGAATGACGCATCAGGGGGTAACAAACAGGCACTTAGCAACTGTATAAATGTTAAGGATAATGTTAATAAGTTAACCAATGCAAGTATTAACCCGTGCAAGTTGTACCCTGTTTTGAACTTTCCCCAGGAGTGTGATCAAGAGGACGAATCGGCAACAATATCGGCGCTCTCTCTAGCAGCCACTATTTCAGAAACAACAGTAGGCACGGCCCAACCCATAAGATTAGTAACAAAGCCCCCTAGCGGAGGGACAGGTGAGGTCGTATCAACGGGTAAGTACGGCACCATACACTATGCTGAAACCATTTCACCACAGACTGTAGAATCTACACAGAATGATGTTGTTAAACTTGCTCCCGTGAGGGTAATAGCAGTTCCAAATGGGAAAACGGACACTACAGGAGTCACTCCTATCAGGAACATTGCCATGTACAGCCCGTTTTCCCGAATGGAATTAAGAACCATAGTGTCTGAATTCCCTGATCCTAGAAAAGACTTAGTTGCTAGCCAGAAATACATCAGAGACCTAGGGAACACTTTAGAGCCCAATAACAAAGACTGGCAGGTATTGCTGAGGGCATGTTTGCCCTCCAATGTCGACGCAGCTCAATTTTTAGCTGACTGTGGACTGGATCAGGATGTACCTCTTACAGATGTGTACAACAAAGACAATGTAAAAAGAATAAATTTACAGTTAAAGGAGTATTTCCCAGCTGTAGCCAAATGGAATAGAATTTTTTCCATTAAACAAAAAGAGTCAGAAACAGCTGCTGATTATTTTCACCGGGCATTATTAGAAATGGCAAAATACACTGGCATAGAGGACATTAGGACCAATGCAAATCATCAAGAAGTAGCAGTATCTGTGCTAATGGATGGTTTAAAAGAAGCATTAAAGACAAGGGTACAGACCACGCAACCATGTTGGCGAGGTCTGTCGGTGGCTACTTTGAGAGAGGCTGCTATTGATCACGACCGGAATATCACCAGACACAGGGAGTCACAAGGTGATAAGTTAATGGCCGTAAGTATACAAGCCCTGACCACAAAGCAGCCTTTGTATAGATCACCAAACCCTGTGGGTAAGTCAAATGTGGTAACATGTTATTTTTGTCATAAACAGGGACACATAGCACGAGACTGTAGAGCGAAAAATTCACAAAGATCATACCAACCCCCTAGACAACGACATGACACACGAGATTGGGATCAGGGTCCACAGAGACGGAGTTATGAGCCACATACAGGGGAAACAAAAAGATACCCCCCAAAAGGAGACTGGCAAACTTCTGGCAGTTCCCATTTAACCCCTTCACAAGTAGTTGCTGCCAGCGGGATTCAGGGAGGTCACCATACCCAATAGGGGTGTGGCCATACCTGTAATCTGCAGCCAGTAAAATTGATTGCAAATCTTGGAAGTGAACCCGAAATTGCAATAAATGTAGCTGGTAAATCATTAAACTTTCTTGTAGATACGGGGGCGGCCAAATCAGTGATAAATTCGACAGTGGGCATGAGAACCACTGGTAAGACAATTCCAGCCATAGGAGTAACAGGAGTAGTCCAGCACTACCCTGTTAGCAAACCAGCCGAGATTACAATAGGGCCTTTACATACCAAGCATTCCTTTTTGCTGGCTGCATCGGCACCGACTAATCTCCTGGGAAGAGACTTATTGTGTAAAATGGGGTGCGTCATTTATTGTACTCCTGAAGGTGTATTCTTGGACATACCTGAGAATCACGCTCAGGAAGTGCGAGACATGTTAGACTCCCCATCAAAATTAATGTCACATACCATTATGACAAATAGGACTCCATCCCAAGTAGAAGAAATGACATCTCAGATACCAGAGTCACTTTGGACTAAAGATGGACAGGACACTGGATTAATGGCAAACGTAGCTCCGGTAGTTGTACAAGTAAAAGATGGTAGGATAGCTCCAAAAATCCCACAATACCCTCTGAAGCCAGAGGTGGAGTTAGGAGTGTATCCCGTAATAGAGCGCTTGCTACAACAGGGCATTCTGGTAAGAACGTCCAGCACTGCCAATAGTCCCATCTTCCCTGTGAAAAAGAGTGGGGGGAGGGGTTACCGGCTAGTGCAGGATCTAAGGGGGATTAACAAAATAGTTGAGAGTCAGTTCCCCGTAGTGCCAAATCCAGCTGTCATCCTTATGCAAATCCCTCCCACTGCGAAATTTTTCACTGTTATTGACCTCTGCTCCGCTTTCTTTTCGGTACCTCTGCACCCTGACAGCCAATACTTGTTTGCATTCACATACAGAGGAGTCCAATACACATGGACTCGATTACCACAAGGTTTCATAGACAGTCCAAGTATATTTTCCCAGGCTTTGCATGATTGTTTACAGTCTTTCCAACCAGAGAGTGGATCAGTATTAATACAGTACGTGGATGATCTACTACTGTGTTCTGATTCAGTGGAAGCATCCCTGAAGGATACGAAACAGCTCCTGTTTCATCTTTCAGACACAGGACACAAGGTTTCCAAAGACAAGTTACAATTATGCCAAACTAAAGTAAAATACTTGGGACACTGTCTAACACAAGGACTGAGACACCTGACCGCTGATAGAATTCAAGCAATTAGAGACATGACTCTGCCACAAACCCAGCAACAGATCAGAACATTTTTAGGAATGTGTGGATATTGCCGTAACTGGATCCCAGGGTTTTCCATTCTAGCGTTACCTTTGCAGGAGATGGTCTCCTCAAACAAACCTGATCGGATTTCGCATACAGACGAGTCCGAGATGGCATTTGAGAGACTTAAACAGTGCCTAACGCAGGCACCAGCATTAGGTATGCCAGACTATGGGAAACCCTTTGTCACAACTGAGGGCCTGAGCTGACGGGAGGCAGCCTCAGTTGTAGGGGCTGAGATGTACCGGAACCTGGGAGGTTGTATCAGACCCCTGGACATGTAAGTAACATGAAGAAGAACCGCCCGAAGGCGTGACCACGACAACTTGAATAAAAGTCAATGATGTTTATTTATGACAAACTCCATGCATCACAGTAGCAGTAAAAGAAACATAAAAGTCAGCAAAGAATAAATACAGTTCCTGGGTACTACAGGGTGGCAGGAGCCACAGGGCACTGGTAGTGTGAGATAGTTCTAATAATCTTCTAGTTGGAAAGTCCTTACCAGGCCCGACTGTAGCAATGGAGATAACCCAGGATTGTACAAGCTGGTGTTCCAGGAAAAGCTGGGCTGCTGAAGATAAAACGGCTGCTGTGGATACTGGCTGGAACCAGACTGTTGTTGGCACGGAGTGGATACTGGCTGGAATCAGTTAAATAATAAATGAACTTGGGAGCGATGAAATATGAGCTGAAGTTAGGAGTTTGAGAGCGGTGAAATTATAATACCGGTGGAGAGTGGTAAAGTGTAGAAAGGACACCGGCCCTTTAAGAGAAGCTGTACTCTGCTGGAAGCTGGGCTGGAAGCAGGTAATGTTGTAGCTGGAAACAGATGAATCCACAATGGATCGGAGAGTCAGGCTACACCGCAGGTGGAATGCTGGTGCGGGTCTCTATGGTGGAAGTCTTGAGACAGGAGCTGGAACCTGGAAGACAATCACAGGAGAGAGACAAACAGGAACTAGGTTTGACAACCAAAGCACTGACGCCTTCCTTGCTCAGGCACAGTGTATTTATACCTGCAGCAAGGAAGGGATTGGCTAGGCAATTATGCAGATTAACAATACTGACAACAGATTGGAGAAAATGATCAGCTGACAGAATCCAAGATGGCTGCGCCCATGCAGACACTTGGAGGGAAGTTTGGTTTGTAATCCATGTGGTAATGAAAACAGTAATGGCGGCGCCGGCCACTGGAGACAGGAGACGCCAGGCTGACAAGTGCACATCCAACCACGCGGACACAGCGGAGGCCGCGGCTGACGTAATCGCCACTCTGACACTCTGCATGCAGAAGCTCAGGGACGGCGGCGGAGGCCGCGGGAGACGCCATGCCAGATGTAATATGGCGTTACTGTGACAGCGTCTCAGAGAGACAGGAGAGGATGCAGGAATGTGAACATTAGGATAACAGATGGGATCCGGTCCTGGAGCGCTGAGCCAGCCTTAGGAGGCATCTGATGGGTAAGAAATGGCGTCCAGATACCCGGATCGTGACAGCACCCCCCCCCCTTTAGGAGTGGCCCCAGGACACTTCTTTGGCTTTTGAGGAAACTTGGAATGGAATCTCCGGACCAAGGCAGGAGCATGGACATCAGAAGCATTGGTCCATGAACGTTCCTCAGGACCATAACCCTTCCAGTCAATAAGATATTGTAGTTGACCGTAACGGTGACGTGAGTCCAGGATCTTGGCCACTTCATACTCAACGCCTCGTTGAGTTTGGACTTTCGGAGTTGGAGGAAGTGAGGAATGAAACCGATTCAAGATCAGCGGTTTCAACAGGGAAACATGGAATGTCCTGGGTATTTTTAAGAAGGGAGGCAACTGAAGTCTGTAAGCAACAGGATTGATGACTTGTTCAATCTTGAAAGGACCGATATAGCGAGGTGCAAACTTCATACTGGGAACTCTTAACCTCAAATTCTTCATGGATAACCATACCCGATCACCCACCTTGAGAGCAGGAACTGCTCGACGCTTCTTATCCGCAAACTTCTTGTACCTGAACGATGCCTTGAGCAGAGCTGATCGTACGCTCTTCCAGATATTGGCAAACTGATGCAAGGTGATATCCACTGCGGGAACAGAAGTTGCTGGAAGCGGTTGGAACTCAGGGACTTTAGGGTGGAATCCAAAGTTAGTGAAGAATGGTGTTGAAGCAGATGAAGAATGATACTGGTTGTTATGACAGAACTCGGCCCAGGGAAGTAATTGAACCCAGTCATCTTGAGAGGAGGACACATAGATGCGGAGGAAGGCCTCCAAGTCCTGATTCACCCTCTCAGTTTGACCATTGGTCTGAGGATGGTAAGCCGTGGAAAACTTTAGCTTGACTTGGAGGACTTGACATAAACTTCGCCAGAATTTGGCTGTGAATTGAACTCCTCGATCTGAAATAATTTCTTCAGGAAGACCGTGGAGTCGGAAGATCTCTTGTATGAATACTTGAGCTAACTTGGAAGCTGACGGAAGACCGGTGAGAGGAATGAAGTGTGCCATCTTGGTGAACCGGTCAACTACCACCCAGATGGTATTGAACTTGTTGCACATGGGTAAATCTGTAATAAAATCCATCGACAAATGGGTCCAAGGTCGACGGGGAACAGATAGTGGAACCAGTTGCCCCGCAGGCAACTGGCGGGATACCTTATGTTGAGCACACTTTGGGCAAGATGCAATAAACTCCAAGACGTCCTTTTTCAGAGTTGGCCACCAATAGGGCCTAGAGATAAACTCCAGGGTTTTTTGGATACCTGTATGTCCGGCAAAACGGGAAGCATGGGCCCAATGCATGAGCTTCTTCCTTAGCATCGGTTTCACAAAACTTTTCCCTGATGGGGGCGTAGAGTCCATCCCTACCGTGGAGAATGCCAACGGATTTATAATAGGATGCTTGTCTGAAGACTCTGACTCATTTTCTTGCTCCCATGAGCGGGAAAGGGCATCGGCCTTGCGATTCTGAGAGCCTGGACAGAACTGGAGTTTAAAGTCGAACCTGGAAAAGAAAAGTGCCCATCTGGCCTGACGAGGGTTGAGACATTGTGCGCCTTTCAGATATAAAAGGTTCTTGTGGTCTGTAAGTATGGTGATTGAATGAGAAGCTCCCTCCAACAGATACCTCCACTCTTCTAGAGCGAGCTTGATGGCTAGCAACTCCTGGTCGCCAATGGCATAGTTGCGCTCAGCTGGGGAGAACTTCCGGGAGAAGAAACTGCAAGGGTGTAAATGGCCATCTTTAGCCCTCTGAGATAACACCGCTCCTACTCCAACGGAGGAGGCATCCACCTCTAAGATGAAAGGAGAGTCGATGTCAGGCTGTTTCAGAACAGGCGCAGAGATGAACCTTTGTTTTAAAAGATGAAATGCTTGCATGGCTTCTTCAGACCACTTGGACGGGTTAGCACCCTTCTTAGTGAAAGCAGTAATAGGCGCCACAATGGTGGAAAAGTCTCGTATAAACTTTCGGTAATAGTTGGCGAACCCTAAGAACCTCTGGACCCCTTTGAGGGTTAAGGGTACCGGCCAATTTTGGATTGCTTGTAGTTTCTCAGGATCCATCTCTAGTCCGGAACCGGACACAATGTACCCTAGAAACGGAATGGACTTGACTTCAAAGACGCATTTCTCTAATTTGCAATAGAGATGATTGACACGGAGACGGGACAGAACCTCTTTAACCCAAAAACGATGTTCCTCTAAATTGTTGGCAAAAATGAGGATATCGTCTAGATAGACCACGACATGACGGTATAGAATGTCTCTGAAGATCTCATTGACAAAATGCTGGAAGACAGCTGGAGCATTGCTCAATCCGAAGGGCATGACGAGGTACTCATAATGTCCGTCACGGGTGTTAAAGGCGGTCTTCCACTCGTCACCCTCACGGATCCGGATGAGATTGTAAGCACCTCTCAAGTCCAGCTTTGTAAAGATGGTAGCTCCGCTAACTCTGTCAAAGAGCTCAGTAATCAGGGGTAAAGGATAACGGTTCTTGATGGTAATGTCGTTCAAACCTCTGTAGTCGATGCACGGCCGCAGACCACCATCTTTTTTTTTTACAAAAAAGAAGCCTGCGCCGGCTGGAGAAGAAGAAGGTCGAATGAACCCCTTTGCTAGGTTCTCTTTAATGTATTCCTCCATAAAATGCGTCTCAGGCAGAGACAACGGATAAGTTCGGCCTCGAGGTGGAACCTTCCCTGGAACGAGATCAATCGGGCAGTCCCATTCTCTATGAGGAGGAAGGATATCAGCAGAAGCTTTACTGAACACATCCGTGAAATCTTGATATGGAGGAGGTGGAACATCAGACGACCTGGGGGAGGAAGAACAGACAGGCAATACTTTAAACAAACATGTCTCAGCACAGGAGGAACCCCATGCCAGGATTTGCGTAGTCGTCCAATCAATTGTAGGATTGTGAAGACGGAGCCATGGAAGGCCCAGGACCACAGGATGTGTGGCTCTTGGAATCACTAAAAAAGAAATAAGTTCGGAATGAAGAACTCCCACTCTCAGACGAACTGGTAGAGTCCTTAAAGAAATAACTGCATCAAAAATTTTGCTGCCATCCACGGCAGTTAAAGAAATGGACGAAGGAAGTCTCTCGGTGGGTAGGGACCACCGTTTAACATAGGCTTCGGTAATAAAGTTCCCAGCTGCTCCGGAATCAAGGAGGGCAATGACGTTCCGATAACGTTGAGCAACTTGAAGCGAGACTGGGAGATTACAATCTTGAGGAGATGGAGAGGAGATCATTACTCCTAGCCGGCCCTCTCCTTGGCGAGCTAGGATTTGGAGTTTCCCGGACGTTTGGGACAGGCATTAATGGTGTGAGACGGAGCTGCACAATAAAGACAGAGAGACTCGGAGAGACGTCTTCGGCGCTCAGCAGGAGTTAAACGGGAACAGCCAATTTGCATGGGCTCATCTTTAGTTGGTGACAGTTGGCGAGGAGGAGGAGCAGAAGATTTTGGAGCAAATGATCTTCCACGCTCAGTTGCTCTCTCTCTGAAACGTAAATCAACTTTCGTGCAGAGTGAGATTAGCTCATCTAACTTAGAGGGTAAGTCTCTGGTAGCTAACTCATCTTTAATACGCTCAGATAAGCCATGCCAGAATGCAGCATACAGGGCCTCATCGTTCCATGCCAGTTCGGATGCCAGGATCTGGAACTGTATCAGATATTGTCCTACAGTACATGACCCCTGGCGTAAACGGAGAATCTCGGATGAAGCTGAGGTTACCCGGCCTGGCTCGTCGAAGATGTGCCTGAATGTTGAGACGAATGCAGTGTAAGAAGATAGCAGGGTGTCGGACCTCTCCCATAACGGTGATGCCCAATCAAGGGCTGAGCCACTGAGAAGAGAAATAATGTAGGCAATTTTTGTACGGTCACTGGGAAAATTGCCAGGTTGTAGCTCAAACTGAATCTCACACTGGTTGAGAAATCCCCTGCAGAATCTTGGAGATCCGTCAAATTTTGCTGGCGTTGGAAGATGAAGACGTGGAGCAGAAATGGGTAAGGTAGGTGGGGTTATAGCTGGAGTCACTGTGGTTGACACACCAGACGCGCCTGATCCACGGAGAGTTGTCTGAATCCCATCCAGCCGAGTAGAGAAATCCTGGAGACAGCGGATGATGTGGCCCTGTGCAGCCTCCTGATGTTCTAGTCGGGCTGCCAGTTCTTGCATCGGCCTTGCCGCTTGATCCTGGTCTCCGGCTGGATTCATTAGGTCAGTGCTTACTGTCACAACTGAGGGCCTGAGCTGACGGGAGGCAGCCTCAGTTGTAGGGGCTGAGATGTACCGGAACCTGGGAGGTTGTATCAGACCCCTGGACATGTAAGTAACATGAAGAAGAACCGCCCGAAGGCGTGACCACGACAACTTGAATAAAAGTCAATGATGTTTATTTATGACAAACTCCATGCATCACAGTAGCAGTAAAAGAAACATAAAAGTAAGCAAAGAATAAATACAGTTCCTGGGAACTACAGGGTGGCAGGAGCCACAGGGCACTGGTAGTGTGAGATAGTTCTTATAATCTTCTAGATGGAAAGTCCTTACCAGGCCCGACTGTAGCAATGGAGATAACCAAGGATTGTACCAGCTGGTGTTCCAGGAAAAGCTGGGCTGCTGAAGATAAAACGGCTGCTGTGGATACTGGCTGGAACCAGACTGTTGTTGGCACGGAGTGGATACTGGCTGGAATCAGTTAAATAATAAATGAACTTGGGAGCGATGAAATATGAGCTGAAGTTAGGAGTTTGAGAGCGGTGAAATTATAATACCGGTGGAGAGTGGTAAAGTGTAGAAAGGACACCGGCCCTTTAAGAGAAGCTGTACTCTGCTGGAAGCTGGGCTGGAAGCAGGTAATGTTGTAGCTGGAAACAGATGAATCCACAATGGATCGGAGAGTCAGGCTACACCGCAGGTGGAATGCTGGTGCGGGTCTCTATGGTGGAAGTCTTGAGACAGGAGCTGGAACCTGGAAGACAATCACAGGAGAGAGACAAACAGGAACTAGGTTTGACAACCAAAGCACTGACGCCTTCCTTGCTCAGGCACAGTGTATTTATACCTGCAGCAAGGAAGGGATTGGCTAGGCAATTATGCAGATTAACAATACTGACAACAGATTGGAGGAAATGATCAGCTGACAGAATCCAAGATGGCTGCGCCCATGCAGACACTTGGAGGGAAGTTTGGTTTGTAATCCATGTGGTAATGAAAACAGTAATGGCGGCGCCGGCCACTGGAGACAGGAGACGCCAGGCTGACAAGTTCACATGCAACCACGCGGACACAGCGGAGGCCGCGGCTGACGTAATCGCCACTCTGACACTCTGCATGCAGAAGCTCAGGGACGGCGGCGGAGGCCGCGGGAGACGCCATGCCAGATGTAATATGGCGTTACTGTGACAGCGTCTCAGAGAGACAGGAGAGGATGCAGGAATGTGAACATTAGGATAACAGATGGGATCCGGTCCTGGAGCGCTGAGCCAGCCTTAGGAGGCATCTGATGGGTAAGAAATGGCGTCCAGATACCCGGATCGTGACACCCTTTGAGCTGTACGGAACAGAAAGTGCTGGTTGCGCAGCAGGCGTCTTAACCCAAAAGCACGGTGATGCCAGCAGGCCAGTAGCATACTACAGCGCTCAGCTAGATACGGTAGCGCGATCCCTCCCCACATGCTTGCGAAGCGTTGCTGCGATAGCATTGCTAGTAACGAAAAGCGAAGATGTAGTGCTAGGTCACAACCTCACAATTCATACACCACATGCAGTGTCAGCCTTGCTAAATTCTGCCCAAACCAGGCACGTCTCATCAGCGCGGTTTACAAGATGGGAATTGGCACTAATGGCCCCCGTAAACATCACCATAAGGAGATGCAGTGCATTAAATCCTGCAACATATCTCCCAGGTGTGCCTGGACAGGCACAAAGGGTGGAGGATGAGAGTGGTGGGGAAGGAGAATTTAATACAAAGGAGGACACACATGATTGTATGGAATATTTGACCCAAAATTTTACCGCAAGGCCTGACATCAGTGACAACCCACTGGAAGATGTAGATCTAACTTTCTACACGGACGGTAGTTGTCACAGACAGTCAGACTCGGGAGACTTGTGTACTGGATACGCAGTCGTAGATGACCAAGGCACCATAGAAGCAGAACCGCTAGGCCCATCTCACTCAGCCCAGGTTGCTGAACTGGTCGCCCTAACCAGAGCATGTGAATTGGCTAAGGGCAAATCAGCCAATATCTACACCGACTCTAGATACGCATTCGGGGTAGTCCATGATTTCGGAGCCCTATGGCGCCTCAGAAATTTCATGACGGCAGCTGGTACACCGGTAGCGCATGCAGCTCACATCAAAAGGCTTCTAACAGCGATACAGAAACCCGACAGAGTGGCTGTTATCAAGTGTAAAGCACACACATATAGCCAAGACCCAGTATCACTTGGTAACAGCCGAGCAGACGAAGCAGCTAAGTTAGCAGCTGGTACCCCCAGACAGACAGACACCACACAATTGATGGTATTTAATACCATCAACACACAGAAGTTGTGTGAAATGCAAAATTTGTGTTCCACACAGGAAAAGGCAGTCTGGAAGGCAAAGGGATATGGCCAGGAGTCCTCAGGACTCTGGACGGATGGACAAGGTAAACCAGTGGCCCCCAGAGCATATCTTCCATGTTTAGCTGAGGCAGCTCACGGGCTGACTCATCTGGGCAAGGAAGGAATGTGCAAGTTGGTAAGAGCATATTGGTGCGCCCCAGGATTTTCATCTCATGCAAGTAAGAGAGCAATGTCATGCCTTACATGCTTGAGAAAGAATATCGGAAAGGCAATACCAACAGAACCATCTCATATCCCACCTACAGGCGGTCCTTTTCAGGTAATACAGATTGACTTTATCCAATTACCCCCTTGTCGAAATTTGAAATATGTACTTGTTTGTATAGATGTTTTTTCAAATTGGGTCGAAGCATTTCCTGCGGCTACAAATACCGCTATGTTTACTGCCAAGAAAATAGTGCAGGAATTTGTATGTAGATATGGTATCCCTAGAATAATTGAAAGTGATAGGGGTACCCATTTTACAGGTGATGTCTTCCAAGGAATGTGTAAGTTGATGGGAATTGATAGCAAGCTGCACACTCCATACCGTCCACAGGCGAGTGCGAAGGTGGAAAGAGTGAACAGCACTATTAAAAATAAACTGAGCAAAGTTATGGCAGAGACAGGATTGACATGGCCAGAAGCTTTACCCATTGTACTGTACAGCATCAGAACCACTCCCAGGTCCCCTCTTAATCTGTCTCCCTTTGAAATCTTGTTTGGTCGACAACCGCATGTTATGATTAACCCTCAGGATGATTTGAAGTGTAACAATGAAGTGACTGTAAAATACTTGATTAACATGAGTAAACAGTTAAGGAATCAAAATGATAATTTGAAGTTGGTGATTCCTGATTTACCAGATAGTAATTGTCATGACATTGAACCTGGGGATTATGTAATGATACGGAATTTTCTACGCTCAGGTTGCCTTATTGACAGATGGGAAGGACCATACCAAGTCTTATTGACTAGCACTACAGCATTGAAGGTTGCCGAGAGAGAGACTTGGGTTCATTCGTCCCACTGTAAGAAGGTTGCTGATCCAGAGAGGTCCCGTGATAAGGAACAGACGGTAGAGGAAGTTGTATCACTGGAGTGTCTGTTCCAGGAGGACTGAGGCGGCACCTGAGCATTGAAAATCACAAGATCAAAAGCAGTTGTCGATTCCCTGTTCCCTTTTATTGTTTTTCTCCACTTCCCATCCCCTCTCCCTCAAATCATTTTCTCCCCCTTCTCATTCTTCTTCGTTTCCTCCTAAGATGGACTTGCCTCAAGAGACTGTGATCCGGATTTTCCTGTTGACCATGATGTTGACCAGAGCAGTCTGTTCCGGCGAGAGTACCATGGAGGTCGAGAGAGGTTCTGGAATGGGTTCTGATGACAGAGATGGAGGCGTAGTTTCCCAAGAACAACATAATCAACAAGCAAAGGCGAGTATCAGAAAACGATCCGATAGCATTGACCATAGAAGGAATTGTGAAGGATTGTTAGCTGAAGAAAACTGTATCTGTAGGCTCTGTGACAATGTGGTTGAGGATGGGTGCATCAAGAAATGCCAATCCAGTTTTAATATCCACATGGACCGGCATCCCTTGAGTGACTATCACTCCTTAGTGGGTAGTGTGTTAAATCAAACAGATTGTTGGGTATGCTCCCAAGTACCTCAAGGTCATAGCAAATCAGGACTAGTACCATTTCCTTTAACGATAGGGGAGGTACTTGAGCTAAGTGGTGGGAGGCCGGTGGACAGGAGGTTTAATATCTCCAGTCCTCCTAGTTTGAAGCTCCACCAATATCATGTGGATAGATCCCTAATATGTTTTAACATTTCCAATCCCCGAAAGCCGGGAAATTGGGAAGTGTCATGGAGTAACCAAACCATGACCTTTTCATATAGAGCAGATAGAATGCCGACAGATACAGAGCTTATACGCCACATTGCCAGTAGAGGAAAATCTTTCCGATATAGGTATACCCTAGGAAGTAGGATTACGAGAGTTGGAGAGGTATCACCAGGATACTGTGCACATATCGTACAAGCTGATACGTGTACTAGACAGATGGGAGAATTAGGGTTAGGAGATTTCACATGGAAGATGTGTAATATGGTTATGTCCTACTCCGTCCCATATGTTCTCCCCGATGATGCATATTTCATATGCGGGAGGAAGGCGTATAAGTGGCTTGCCCCAAACTCTGAAGGATTGTGTTATATTGGAAAAGTACTGCCTGAAGTAATGACTGTATCACATGCCAAAATGAAAGATATTCACCGTGTTGCCCAAGCTCCTTATACTCATACTCATTACGAGCACGTAGTTAAACGGCACCTGATAGAAAGAACGGAGCATCCGGCCTCTGACATGATCCATGAATCCACCGGGATTCAGTTTCTAATCGCGTTAGACATCACTCGCACCGCCAGAGGAGTGTTGAATTATAAATACATATCTGCGCTCGCAAATTTGTTAGACAATATCACAGAAATGTATGATGACACGTTTAGGTATACTGGAAGAGAACTTCAAGCTTATAAAACAGAACTGGTTCAGCAGTGGCGTCATGAGGGGGGTGCGGTGGGTGCGGCCTGCACCCGGGTGTCACCCTTCAATGGGGTGACACCAAATAGAGCCGCGCACCCGCATCCCGTTAAATAGAGCCGCGCACCCGCATCCCGTTAAATAGAGCCGCGCACCCGCATCCCGTTAAATAGAGCCGCGCACCCGCATCCCATTAAATGAATGTGAGAGGCGAGACAGAGCGGCGGAAGTAGCAGCGGTGTATTGCACCGAAGCCCGCCGCTGTCAAGGGGCCCACAGCCGCCGGCATTACATTGAGTCACACTGACTCACTGTATTGCCGCAGTCAGCGCTGCGCCCGCCGCCAGTCAGTGTCCCAGCCAGGGGGAGAGGGGAGGAGGGGCCACCCTCCCCTCTCCGCAGCAGCTTCGTCTCTCCTTGCTGGTGCGCGCTGAATGTTGCCTGGGAGGAGGGACAGGAACTCTCGAGACAGACTGGAGCAGAAGAGCAGCCTGGGAAGAACCTTATATCATTTACAGTGGGAGCCAGCCATTCCAGTCGCCATAAAAAGTATGATGAGGGGTAAAGGGGGGGGAGGGGCGCCATGATATATATGTGTGTGTTTGTGTGTGTAGGTCTATATATATATATGTGTACGCATTGTGTATGTACATGTGTGTATGTATAGAGAGATATATATGTGTGTCGTGAGCAGCTGGTTCGGCACTCTGGTATTAGTAGTCTGTGTGCTCTTGCCTCAAATAAGGCAACTTTCTTGTGTAACCAAACATTTTCTATTACTCCTATCCAATCTGCCGCGGACCAGCAGCCAGTCATTGGCTGCCGGTCCGCGGCAGATTGGTAATAGTAGCGCCGGGTCATAGGAGCCAGTGCCGCACCACCAAAGGCCGCCGACCACAGCCTCCTCCATTGCACAGCTGCTGCCCTCTACCTCTTCCGCTGCACAGCCGCCACCCTCAGCCTCCTCAGCCACCCTCAGTCCTTCTCTGCCCATAACCTCCTCCGCCCCGTGCCGACCACAGCCTCCTCATGCACCGCAGACCACATCATCCTCCGCTCCGGCTGCTAAATAGGTAATCTTACCCTGCTGCCCTTCTCTTTCCCTAGTCCCTACTGTATGCCCTTGCTGTCCCTCTCTCTGTCACTTTCCCTGTCCCTATGTCTTTGCTGTCACTCTCCCTGTCCCTATGTCCCTGCTGTCACTTTCCCTGTCCCTCTGTCACTCTCCCTGTCCCTGCTGTCACTCTCCCTGAATTTTGTCTCATTCCGTGTGCTATAATGTGAATTTCTGCTCATACCGTGTGCTATAATGTGAATTTCGGCTCCTTCTGTGTGCTATAATGTGAATTTCGGCTCATACCGTGTGCTATAATGTGAATTTCGGCTCCTTCTGTGTGCTATAATGTGAATTTCGGCTCATACCGTGTGCTATAATGTGAATTTCGGCTCATACCGTGTGCTATAATGTGAATTTCGGCTACCGTGTGCTATAATGGGAGTTTCGGCTCATTCCGTGTGCTGTGAATTTCGGCTCATGCCGTGTGCTATAATGTGAATTTTGGCTCATACTGTATTCTATAATGTGAATTTCGTCTCATACCGTGTGCTATAATGTGAATTTCGGCTACCGTGTGCTATAATGGGAGTTTCGGCTCATTCCGTGTGCTGTGAATTTCGGCTCATGCCGTGTGCTATAATGTGAATTTTGGCTCATACTGTATTCTATAATGTGAATTTCGTCTCATACCGTGTGCTATAATGTGAATTTCAGCTCATGCCGTGTGCTATAATGTGAATTTCGGCTCATGCCGTGTGCTATAATGTGAATTTCGGCTCATACCGTGTGCTATATAATGTGAATTTCGGTTCATACCGTGTGCTATAATGTGAATTTCGGCTAATACTGTGTGCTATAATGTGAATTTTGGCTCATACCATGTGCTATAATGTGAATTTCGGCTCATACTTTGTGGTATAATGTGAAAGGGGCACCAGTATAAGGGGTCCTACTATTGTGGTGCATAATGTGTATAAGGGTTATGTAGTGTGGTAAACTACACTAGAGGACATGCCCTCTTTTGAGTGGCTATGCCCCCTTTCCCGAAGAGATATATATGTATATCTAATATCTATCTATCTATCTATCTATCTATCTATCTATCTATCTATCTATGAAACTTGTGTGGCCGATACTCCTTGTATAAATTCTTTTTAAGAAGGGCACTAGCATTCATACTGTTTTAAAGTGCTTGGAGTGCCAGATTATATATAGACACACACACACACACACACACACACACACACACACACGCGTGGTGTGATACGGAAGGAGGTCCATGGGGGTGACACCATAAGTTGCCATACCGGGTGACACCAACCCTAGTGACGCCTCTGTGGTTCAGCATAGAATGGTTCTCAATTATCTCACGGCAGTAACAGGTGGATATTGTGTCACACTGGCAACGCAGTACGGCGTGAAATGCTGCACATATATAACGAATAGTACCGAGGACCCGGTCGAGGTCATAGACCAAAAGATGGACGATATTCTCCAATTGAAGTGGGAATTTCGCAGGAGACACAATCTCACCCTTGCTGCTGTGAGTAATGAGCTGACTAGTTGGGTGTCATGGTTGAACCCGCGAAATTGGTTCTCTGGTTTAGGAGAATGGGCTCAGGGAGTTATAATGGATGTAGGGAAGTTTCTCCTATGTATCTTAGGTGTTATCATAACGATTGGCTTGATATTTAGATGCGGTCAGGCTTTAACGAAGTGTAAACGAAGTACCAGGGTGACGAGTTTAAGGAGTGAGGAAATTGTAATTCCAATGGATTTGATTTATGACCCAACTGTAGAAACAATGATGTGATGAAAATGCGATTTCTACGGTCCGTTTCTTTCACCTGTTTTTCTGGTTTTTCCAAGGTAAAAAGACCCACTTTTGACGAGGAATTTGATGATCCTGTATACGGACAACTGATGGATTAAAGAAGAAGTTTTGACAACCTTATACACAGATATTTGATGAACTATGCCATAGACCCCCAGTTTCCCTAGAAATTTTAAAATTACGCTAGCCCAACACTTTTGTAAGTCTATGGACATTGACAAAGCTTTTTGCTTGCACCTTTTGGGCAAAAGCACAAAGAAGACGGCATTCAACAGACACCGAACAAGACTTCAACCGACAAATGTTCATTAACCTGACATAGAATACCACTGCATTTACCGTAATTATGTCTTTTCTTCATCTCTACAACCTTCAGGTAATTACACACATAGTCGATAGAGAATACCAGCACAGATATCAGCAATCACATATTCCCCCATTCATGTATCATCAACTAAAAAGTGCTCCCCATTTTGTTACAACCACAGCCGAAAAGAGCTCGGTAAAGTTTGACAGCCCATCCACAGACCCGTACCACGGGATAAGAAGGAATTCAAATGTATACTTCGCAATACCTCGAAGCTTGATTTAAAACACGTACGGCACGATGATACATGACCCCCAAACACGGATTCATACACACATGCTTCTGCTATCTCACTAGGTCATACCCTTTTTCCTACCATCTCCTCTCCTCCCCTACCCAACCATGGAAATGTATTTACACTTGACATATATTTTTCTCTTTTTGAAATGTTTTAGGAAGTGGCAGTTATTGTTGACTGCCAAAGGGTGGACTGTCAAAGTCAGAAAAATATCACGATGCACACTGCCATATTTGCACCTCATATGTGTCCCTGCTGCGCGTGCGTGCGCTCTCCCGTGCGTGCGCATACTCGCTGTTGCGGGCACCCGCGGGCGCACGGTATGCGCATTTACGGTAGAGATTGTATGCGTCTAGCGGGCGACTCTTTCGTTACATATTTTCACCATATAATGTATTTTGTAGATTATGGTCCCTTTGATAGAATCTGAAAGTTTGGTTAATGTAGAATGTTCATGGACGGAGAAATCCCTCTTTGTTTGATACGAAGTGTCAGGTCCGGGTGCTTTTGTGAATCCGTTAACCCGGGACCAACCACAGGTGTAGGTGCTGGGCTATGAAGAAAGCAGGGAGGACGAAGAAAGTTCCGATTCATATATTTATTCAAAATAACAATTCAGTAAAGAGTTAACTGACAAGTTGTTAATCATCATATTATACTGAAGTATTGCAGGAATAATATGCAAGAGAAAACTCAAAAATACATAAAAGAAATGTTCATGGAAACATATGCAAAACAAGCTGATGAATAAATGTTGGATTGTCCAAATATAAACGAGCTTTGATGCTGAACTGCAGAATATGATTAACTGGATAATGCAGACATGAAGAGATAACTGTAAGGATTTGCAATGGAGTTTTGAGAGTTAACTGAGAGACTGTGAAGAATTATCCTTGTTATGACAACATAGCAAATATAAACAAGCTTTGATGCTGAACTGCAGAATGTTATTAACTGGATAATGCAGACATGAAGAGATAACTGTAAGGATTTGCAATGGAGTTTTGAGAGTTAACTGAGAGACTGAAGAATTATCCTTGTTATGACAACATAGCAATATAAACAAGCTTTGATGCTGAACTGCAGATTGTGTTTAACTGGTTAATGCAGACATGGAGAATTAACTGTAAGAATTGGCAATGGAGCTTTGAGAGTTAACTGAGAGACTGTGATGAATTATCCTTGTAATGACAACATAGCAAATAAAAGTACTGAATTGGGTTACTTGCGGGTTCCGGAGATCACTGTGAAACTGTAGTAGAAGACAAGGTGATGAATGGGTTAAATGCAGAGTTGAACAAACGAACAGCTGAGAGAAACAGAATCCTCCAGACTTTGAATGATAGGCAGACTGACAAGGTAACCTCATGAAGGACACTGGGAATCCAACTATTTCCAATAGGAGTGCAATTAACTGACAGCACAGCAGAGAGCCGGTGGATCTTTCAGCAGTGAAGGCTGCAGACGGACCTCTGGGAACGGAGGCGATATCTGGACCACGGGAATCACACAGGAATGCACGGAGAGAGCTCAGAGCTAGAGCACAGCTTTGATACAACAAAGCACTGGCCCAAAGTAACATAATCCCAGCCTACTTAAAGGCAGCACAAGCACGGGATTGGCTTACACCTGCCCACAGGTGTTTTCACAAGTGCTCTGTATTAGCTATTTGGTCTCCAACATGGCCACCTCCTATACAGCAGACACACCGCAGTGCCTTAGGCCATTTGGTCCCCGCACTCACAGTTCCCAGACTCTGCATTACCTGTGCCATTGATCACGCCGTGTCCCCACACGGGCGCACAGCACCGCGAGCAACCGCACTGGCAACGGATGAACCCCAGAACCCGCAGAGGTAAGAGACCGGTTCGTGACAGTACCCCCTCCTCTAAGGGTGGTCTCCGAACACCTTTGAACCTTATCAGGATTTTTGGAGAAGTATTTCTGTACCAGTCTTGGAGCATGAACATCTTCAGAGAAAACCCAGGATCTTTCCTCTGGACCGTAACCCTTCCAGTCGACCAGAAACTGTAAACGTCCATATCGGGAACGTGAGTCCACAATCTCTTTAACTTCAAATTCCTCATTCTGCAAAGAGTGAACTTTAGGAGATTTGGACTGGGTAGTACGGAACTTATTGAGAATCAAAGGCTTCAGTAAAGATGTATGAAAGGCGTTAGGAATTCTCAAAGACGGTGGCAACTTGACTTTGTATGACACAGGGTTGAGTACCTTAACAATGAGAAATGGACCAATAAACTTGGGAGCAAATTTCTTAGAATGAACTTTGAACTTGAGATTGCGCGTAGAAATCCAAACTTGGTCTCCCACTTTGTAACTCGGTACAGCTTTACGTTTTCTATCTGCAAAAGATTTATAACGAGCGGAAGTTTTGACCAAGGACTTACGTACACAACTCCAGATGCTAGATAGACGTTGAAGCTCTTGATCTGCTGCTGGAACCTCTAGGGCTGGCAATGGATGAAACTCTGGTGGAGAACTTCTTGGACTCTTATGTTGGGCACATTTAGGACATGCTGCTATAAACTCTTGGACATCGGCTTTGAGACGTGGCCACCAATAAGACTGTTGAATAAATTTGAGAGTCTTTAGAACCCCAGGATGACCCATGAAGGAAGAGGAGTGAGCCCAGGTAAGCAGCCGTTTTCGAAGACTTGTGGCGACAAAGGTCTTGCCAGGCGGAGGAACTGGAGAGGTTCGAGTCATTAAGAAGGACGTAGGATTCACAATGGCTTGATTCGTGGTAGCATCATTTAATTCAGAAGAAGCAAAGGACCGGGAAAGGGCATCTGCCTTTTTGTTCTGAGACCCTGGACGATAGGTGAGTTTGAAATCAAATCGTGAGAAGAAAAGCGCCCATCGAGCTTGTCGTGGATTCAAACACTGAGCTGACTGCAGATACAGAAGATTCTTATGATCAGTATAAACTGTAATGCGATGTTGAGCTCCTTCTAGAAGGTATCTCCACTCCTCAAATGCCAACTTGATGGCAAGTAACTCTTGCTCACCGATTGCATAACTACGTTCTGCCGGGAGGAACTTACGGGAGAAATATCCGCAGGGATGGACCTTTTTATCTTCAAAGACTTGTGACAACACAGCTCCTACTGCTTCTGTAGATGCATGCACCTCTAGTAGAAAGGGACGATTCAAATCAGGCTGTCGAAGAATGGGGGCTGACACAAAGGCTTGCTTTAAATCAGAGAAGGCTTTGATTGCTTCAGAAGACCAGTTCGTAGGATTTGCTCCCTTGCGAGTTAGGGCTGTGATAGGAGCAGCTAACGTAGAATAATTCTTAATGAATCTCCTATAGAAATTAGCAAAGCCAAGAAATCGCTGAATCCCCTTGAGAGTTGTAGGAGTGGACCAATCCCGGATAGCTCGCGTCTCTGGGATGGATAGCGGATGAATTTGTCCCCTAGGAGGGGTCTTGCCCGGAACCAGGACGACTGGGCAGTCCCATTCACGATGAGGAGGTAGAGAGTCTGCTGCTTGCTTACTGGAAACATCCGCAAGGGATTGATACACCGGAGGTAGATCGGAAAGGCTAATTGACCGAAGAGGTACAATAGTAGCTACACAGTCCTTGGTACAAGATTTACCCCATGAAAGGACTTCCATGGTTTGCCAATTAAGTTGAGGATTATGTTTCTGCAGCCAAGGTAAACCAAGTATCACATCTTGAGAGGCTTTGGGAATCACGTAGAAGGAGAGGTATTCGGAATGGAGCTCACCAACTTTCATCTTGAGACATACGGTTCGATGAGTAATTATACCATCTGGAATTCGACTTCCATCCACTGCTGTAACAACAACTGCTGCTTCCAGGGGCATGGTTTGAACTTTAGACCGTATGACAAAGGCTGAGGAGATGAAGTTCTTGGCTGCCCCGGCATCTAGGAGGGCTGAAACTTTCACTGTAGAACTTGGAACTTCTAATTGAATAGACAAGGTTGGCTCTTTCCCAGAACGTGATTCTAAAGTAACTCCTAGCTTAACCTCTCTTGAATAAGCTAGGAGGCGAGAGTTTCCCGGTCGGAGTTTGCAGAATTTAACTAAATGTTCGGAGGACCCACAGTACATGCAGAGGTTACCCTGTCGACGACGAAGTCGTTCCTCCTCTGTGAGGCGAGAGTGCCCAATCTGCATAGGTTCTTCAGTCATTACTGGAGACTGTGATGAAGAATCTTGTCGAGGTCTAGGATGATCACGTGGACTGGATCGCTCTGCCCTGGATTTCTCTAAACATCGCTCCCTGTAACGTAGATCAAGTTTGTTACAGAGAGAAATCAATTCATCCAGTTTAATTGGGACATCCCGGATAGTTAAATCATCCTTGATTCTTTCTGAAAGTCCATTCCAAAACGCGGCGATCAGGGCCTCCTCATTCCAGTTTAACTCTGAAGGCAACGTGCGAAACTGAATAATATATTGACTGACAGGACGTAAACCTTGACGTAGACGGAGAATCTCCAAGGATGCTGAGGTGGTCCTGCCTGGTTCGTCAAAGATTCTCCGGAAGGAAGATACGAACTCTTTGTAATTAGAGAGGATAGGATCACCTCTCTCCCATAATGGTGATGCCCACTCCAGAGCCTGACCGGAGAGGAGGGCAATAATATATGCAACCTTAGAACGAGCTGATGGGAAACTGGCAGACATCAGTTCAAACTGGATCTCGCATTGATTCAGGAATCCTCTGCAAAGTTTTGGAGTTCCGTCAAACTTACTCGGAGAGGGTAACTGCAAGCGGGACGCAGGCAGCGTCACAGGAGAAGCTGTAGTGGTAACTGGGACATCTGGGGTTGGAATCTGGACTTGGAACGTTTTAATAGCCGTATGAAGAGTCTCTAAACGGTCTGCCATAGTTTGCATAAACTGCACTATTTGTGTCTGTATAGACTCCTGGTTTTCCAGACGGGAAAGGATATCTGACGTAGCACCGCCTCCTGCGAATTGGTCACTTGACGGATCCATGTGGCCAGTGCTTACTGTCAGGTCCGGGTGCTTTTGTGAATCCGTTAACCCGGGACCAACCACAGGTGTAGGTGCTGGGCTATGAAGAAAGCAGGGAGGACGAAGAAAGTTCCGATTCATATATTTATTCAAAATAACAATTCAGTAAAGAGTTAACTGACAAGTTGTTAATCATCATATTATACTGAAGTATTGCAGGAATAATATGCAAGAGAAAACTCAAAAATACATAAAAGAAATGTTCATGGAAACATATGCAAAACAAGCTGATGAATAAATGTTGGATTGTCCAAATATAAACGAGCTTTGATGCTGAACTGCAGAATATGATTAACTGGATAATGCAGACATGAAGAGATAACTGTAAGGATTTGCAATGGAGTTTTGAGAGTTAACTGAGAGACTGTGAAGAATTATCCTTGTTATGACAACATAGCAAATATAAACAAGCTTTGATGCTGAACTGCAGAATGTTATTAACTGGATAATGCAGACATGAAGAGATAACTGTAAGGATTTGCAATGGAGTTTTGAGAGTTAACTGAGAGACTGAAGAATTATCCTTGTTATGACAACATAGCAATATAAACAAGCTTTGATGCTGAACTGCAGATTGTGTTTAACTGGTTAATGCAGACATGGAGAATTAACTGTAAGAATTGGCAATGGAGCTTTGAGAGTTAACTGAGAGACTGTGATGAATTATCCTTGTAATGACAACATAGCAAATGAAAGTACTGAATTGGGTTACTTGCGGGTTCCGGAGATCACTGTGAAACTGTAGTAGAAGACAAGGTGATGAATGGGTTAAATGCAGAGTTGAACAAACGAACAGCTGAGAGAAACAGAATCCTCCAGACTTTGAATGATAGGCAGACTGACAAGGTAACCTCATGCAGGACACTGGGAATCCAACTATTTCCAATAGGAGTGCAATTAACTGACAGCACAGCAGAGAGCCGGTGGATCTTTCAGCAGTGAAGGCTGCAGACGGACCTCTGGGAACGGAGGCGATATCTGGACCACGGGAATCACACAGGAATGCACGGAGAGAGCTCAGAGCTAGAGCACAGCTTTGATACAACAAAGCACTGGCCCAGAGTAACATAATCCCAGCCTACTTAAAGGCAGCACAAGCACGGGATTGGCTTACACCTGCCCACAGGTGTTTTCACAAGTGCTCTGTATTAGCTATTTGGTCTCCAACATGGCCACCTCCTATACAGCAGACACACCGCAGTGCCTTAGGCCATTTGGTCCCCGCACTCACAGTTCCCAGACTCTGCATTACCTGTGCCATTGATCACGCCGTGTCCCCACACGGGCGCACAGCACCGCGAGCAACCGCACTGGCAACGGATGAACCCCAGAACCCGCAGAGGTAAGAGACCGGTTCGTGACACGAAGGGTCAGACAGGAGTAATACAGTGGTGTTTAGTATCCATCGGAAGAGTATTTAATTAGCAATATTCCGGTGTTGGTTTGAAGCGGATTAATCGCTTGTGCGAATAGTTATGGACATAAGAAGTTTATGTCCATTTACTATTATTTGCACTTACTTATCCATGCGGCGGGAAACCTAGTTTCCCACCCACCTGAGCAGTTGGAAATTGTCACAGCCCACCTGTATGAATCAACCTATGACCTTTTGTTATGATGCGAGGAGGAATTCCTGTGTCCAATGAACAATGAGATTGTAGGGACCATTGAATTGTATTGTGTGTGGGGCATAAATAGACAAGCCGATCACATCCAGCTCTCACTCTTCAACGGTTCTCATTGCTGATAATCGGGAGCTGGATGTCCAGAGGCGCATGCGATCGTTCCCCTTTGTGCGTAAGTTTTCTCCGCAATCATATTGTATTTCTTGTTATTGTGGGCCATATCTCTCTCTCTTTCTTCTCTTTCTCTCTCGTTTCTCTTATATAGTTATTGTACTGATATTGTATTTCACGTGTAGTTTTCTGGTTAGGTAGTCTATGTTATATTGTAGTGTATGACTTGTACTGTATTATTCTTTTTGCAAGTATAACATATTCATAAGGCGTTAGACCCTAAGCCCGGTAGTTGTGTGTTCATTATAGTGTTAAGTATTCTCAGAGCGTCGGTGACGCTCGAACAGCTTTTAAGTTAATAAGGTTACACTGTGTTGCATCTACACCCTATCTCTACACTAAGGTTTTACAGCATATTACATTGTTTATGGTTTAGATATAAAGGTTTAACATTGTGAGCGTCTGCGCCGCTGGTGATCTCCTCGTGGTCCCGAGCGTCCGCTACGCTATAGCGAACCATTACGTTAGTCAGCAGCCAATAGCGTGCCTGCCTGTGATCTCTTGGCCGTGAGCGAACGTGACGCTTGAGCGTCTCGACCACGGCTAAGCGATTGTTACGCAACGTGCGTACCCTTACGGTACTCCATACGTCAATAGCGTACAGTGTTCTTAGGCCTCTTAAAGGGTTTTAAATAAGATAAATATTTAGCTTTATCAACTATCATACAATTTACTTAGGAGTGTATGGAAAAGGGAGTACTTTTAGGAATAATTAATTGTTGCGTAATAATACATATAGAATTAGTGTACATATGTGTATTATGAGCTAAATAACATATCTGGAATAAGTGGTTTCAAAAATATGGTGAATATGTGTTGTATTCTGCCCATCTCTTCCATTTTTTATTTAAATGGAAACTCCTTGGACTTATGAGATGAAATGCGTCTGTACACAACAACCTTGATCTCCATCAGTCTCCCTTTCCTCATTTACTCCCCTGTAATTTGTGGAGAATTTGCTAAATTCTTTTCTGGTTCTCACTTTGGGGCAGAATCAATTAAGTGTAAAAGCTGCTGGAACGCACATGGGCCCTAATTCCGAGTTGATTGCTAGCTGCCGTTGTTCGTTGCATAGCAATCATTTAAAAAAACTGGCATACTACGCATGCGTATGAGCTGCAATGCACACGTGCGGTGTACGGATACAAAGAGCATCATTGTTTTGCATTGCTAGCGACAATTCCATTCGCACAGGCGAACGCAAGGCATTTACAGGACGAGGGCGTTTCTGGGTGTCAACTGACCGTTTTCTGGGAGTGTTTGGAAAAACGCAGGTGTGTCCAGGCGTTTGCAGGGCGGGTGTCTGACGTCAATTCCGGGACCTTCGTCGCAGCAATCATCGCACATAATAAGTAACTACGGGGCTGGTCTTATTCTGCACAAAATGTGTTTGTACCCGCTCGGCTGCACAGGCGTTTGCACTCTTGCAAAGCAAAAATACACTCCCCCGTGGGCGGCGACTATGCGTTTGCACGTCTGCAAAAAGTAGCTAGCGAGCAATCAACTCGGAATGAGGGCCATGAACTCCAGAAGGCTGATTCTTCTTGCTGCCTATGGCGGTGCGAGCAGAATCAGTCTACAGTTATGAGCATAAAAATTAGCAACACTGATATTCCTTAGTCATCTTTGCCCTTTTCCATCAGAACTTATTTGTCCTCCCTTCTCATTATTGAAAGCTTTAGCCTAAGATATATTTGGGATATATTATAATTACCTAGAAAACTTGTCTTTTAATGATATTTTGAGCATTTTGACAAACTGTTAGGAATCTTTAATCCTGAAGACCCTCATGTAAAACCTGCTTTAAGCCATGCCTAAACATATTAACTTTAACCATTTTTCGCAGAACAATCAATGACCCCTTAATATAATTTACACTCTAAAAAAAAACATATACTTGACCTCCTAAAATCTGAATTCTGCCCATAAATACTCCAGTGTATCTACTCATAATAAATGGAAGTAATAACTTGCTCACTGTCATGGACAACATTCTATGAACCAGTTAGCTGGCTACTTTATTTTACCCAAAACTACTCAGGATGCCATTTTCTTTATATAATAGATCCCTTGTGGCATTACCCCCTCACCCCCTCCAAGTGGTAATAGATCCCCAGTGGCATTACCCCCCTCCTACCCTCCAAGTGGTAATAGATCCCCAGTGGCATCATTACCCACCCTCTTAGTGGTAATATATGCTCATGGCATTACCCCCACCACCACCCTCCTAGTGGTAATAGATCCTCAGTGGCATCATTACCCCCTTCTTAGTGGTAATAGATCCCCAATGGCATTAACCACCCTCCCACCATCCTACTTGTAATAGATCCCAGTGGCATCATTATCGCCCCTCTTAGTGGTAAGAGGTCCCTTACTGCCAATGGTAATAGACCCCCAGTGGCATTACCCCCCTCCCCTTGTTAATAGATCCTCAGTGGCATAGTTCCCCCAACACTGTCCATAGGTACCCACTGTGGCACTACTAATCCTTTAGCGCACTATCCACCCACTAACCCTCTCCCCATAGCACTTACAACTCCCGTCTAACATCAAGTAGAACGCAGCTGACCGTGTCTCAGGGGGGATTGATCATCAGTCACCCCCCTGCTGCTACTGATCTCAGTATAACAGTGTTTGGGAAAGGGGCCAAGTGGTGTAAATTGGGCAAATTACAGTAATACTAAGGGAAAAAGTAAAAATGTGGATCTGTAGGTGTGGCTGTGCATTATGTTTCAGAGGGGTATGGTATGATATGTCGACAGTCACAATGTGGGCATTCATAAGGTTGCCGTGGTCATGTCGACATCTACATGTCTGTTTTTGCTTTATTTTTTATGTTTATGTGTGTTTTTTTGTATGGCACACACTTGAAGATTAGATGTCTGTAGCCTAATGTCATTGACGCAATCATCCTGACGGGGCCTGAAGCAGGTAAAATGGCATTTATCCCTAGAATCTCAATGATTCCATCAGATTTACAGTTTGAATTTAAGCTCTTAAAATTTTCTTTTAGGATATGTTTTGGAATGAGAATAAACAAAGAGGAGGCGATCACAGGACCGCCTGTCGGGATCCCGGCGCTCACAATGCCGACACTGGAAACCCAACAGGCAGTGAAATACCGACGCCGGAATCCCAAAGCCACAGGCTATTCCCCCACTATGGGTGTCCTCGACACCCATAGAGGGAGACTATAACCTATGGCTATTGCATCAAGCCACTGTACCCGCAGCATGGCGAGTGCAGCAAGTCTGCAAAAGACTTTCTGGCGCTCGCCCCGCTGCTGGCATACTGGCGGCCTGGATCCTACTGTCGTAATCATGATAGCTGGGATCCCGGCCATCTATATATTGTATGATTTCCTAAACAAAGCCCAAGACCAGTCCTTTAATGTCATCAGGGAGGTCTTCTCACATGAGGGGGTGATGTCTGAAAAACGTCCTAACGGACGTTATGTGCCTGGGGGCGTATCACCACATTATCGTGGTGATACGCCCCCACCCGCCACCACAATGTATTATTTGCATGCCTGCCGATGTGGGAGGCCATTATGTCACCTGTAGTATGATATGCCTTTTTCCACATTGGCGAGGCTGTTATCGGCGCTGCAGTCTGTGCACATGTACCCTTCTCCCCTCCTTCCAGCAGATGCTGCTGGCGGCCTCCGGCACATGCGCTGCCGGAGGTTTGAGGAAGTGTTTGTCCGGGAACAATAAAGTTTTTTCATCTCAATTTCATTAACAAAAAAAAAAAACATCCACGATTGAGGGTAACACACAGCACCTGGCCGGGGGAGGCGTTCCGGCCCGGCGGACTTAAGAGTCGAAAAGTCACAGCAGAGGCAATCATCCATTGCCTCTGTCCTTTGTTTGACAGTCACCACTGCAGGGAAGCGGTAAGCGGCGGGGGCTCGCGGCGTTAACACGCCGTTCATACATTAGGGGGAAGCGCAAAATGCAGGCTTAAGGTGCGCTGTGGTCAGCGGAAACCACAGTGCACTTTCATACATCTCCCCCATGGTTAGTTATACGTGGGTCTCTCCCGTGTTGGTAATGCCACCAATCAAATCATACTCATAACTGATGATGACAGTAATAAGACATGTAATGTGGTTTACAATGAGTTATTTACAGACTGAAGTAACTGGTAAACAATAAGATTTTAAAAACAAATTTTTACTAAAGAAAATATTAAGACAAATGAGTGAAAAAAAATGAGGGAAGTAAAATTGTATCATTGCATAATGGTGCTTATTCAGAGATGGATGCAGACAGCTGCATTCGCAGCAAGCAGCACAGGGCAAGGCCACCCAGCATGTATAGCGCCGTCTCATGATGCATCTGCAATTTAATTGTGGATGCATTGAATTTAGGTTGACCGCTGTCAGGCAGTCCTCCACCATTTTTTTATTTAAAATGGCTACGAGTCCCATCATGCAGCTGCCCCTAAAATGCTCCCAACACGCCCCTTTCGGCCCGCCAAGCCCCCTTAATGCTGCGTCACTGCCCCACAAACACCCACCGCTGTCAATCACATGACAGCGCACAGTCGCAATGCAGCCACTGCGCTGCGGGGTGCAACATCAGCTGCCTCTGAATGAGGACCAATGACAAGTAAGTACTACTAGACAGTGCATCCGGAAAGTAATCACAGCGCTTCACTTTTTCCACATTTTGTTATGTTACACCCTTATTCCAAAATGGAATAAATTCATTTTTCCCCTCAAAATTGTACACACTATACCGCATAATGACAATGTGAAAAAAGTGGTTTTTTTTAGATTTTTGCAAATTTATAAAATAAAAACTAAGAAATCACATGTACATAAATATTCACAGCCTTTGCTCAATACTTTGTTGATGCACCTTTGGCAGCAATTACAGCCTCATGTCTTTTTGAATATGATGCCACAAGCTTGGCACATCTATATTTGCAAGGGTGAAAGAAAAGTAGACAAATAAACTCTTTTTGGGAGCACTCATTTGAAAATATAATAATTACGATAAAGTTGAATTCATAATGTATGTACGTAATTTTTTAAAACCTAACTTTTATTACTAAAAGTAATAAAAGTTAGGTTTTAAAAAATGACGTACATCTATTATTAGTTTTTTGTCTTCTTTTCTTTCACCCTTGTATTCATGTTTGCAAAATATTGGGAGCACCGCCAATAAAATACTGTTTTGAAATGTACAGTATCAATATAACAGTTCTTACATTGTTATATATACATATTTTTCTAATTAATTCTAGGTTAGTGCGGATCCAAATACTTTCTACATCACATCTATCTTTGGGCAGTTTCGCCCATTCCTCTTTGCAGCACCTCTCAAGCTCCATCAGGTTGGATGGGAAGCGTCGGTGCACAGCCATTTTCAGATCTCTCCAGAGATGTTCAATCGGACTCAAGTTAGTGATGAGCGGGTTCGGTTCCTCGGAATCCGAACCCCCCCGAACTTCAGCCTTTTTACACGGGTCCGAGGCAGACTCGGATCTTCCCGCCTTGCTCGGTTAACCCGAGCGCGCCCGAACGTCATCATCCCGCTGTCGGATTCTCGCGAGGCTCGGATTCTATCGCGAGACTCGGATTCTATATAAGGAGCCGCGCGTCGCCGCCATTTTCACACGTGCATTGAGATTGATAGGGAGAGGACGTGGCTGGCGTCCTCTCCGTTTAGAATAGAAATAGATAGAGAGTGAGAGTGAGACACTTGATTTACTGGAGCTTAGGAGTACTCAGAGAGTGCAGAGTTTACTAGTGACTGACCAGTGACCACCAGTGCAGTTTTATTATTATTTAATATAATCCGTTCTCTGCCTGAAAAAAAACGATACACAGTGACACCGTATACCATATCTGTGCTCAGCCTCAGTGTGCTTATGTATATCTGACTGTGCTGAGTGCTCACTGCTCACACAGCTTAATTGTGGGGGAGACTGGGGAGCAGTTATAGCAGGAGTACATTAACAGTGCACACTTTTGCTGCCAGAGTGCCACTGCCAGTGTGACTGACCAGTGACCACTGACCACCAGTATATTGTGATTGTCTGCCTGAAAAAGTTAAACACTCGTCGTGTGGTGTTTTTATTCTATAAACGCATTCTGCTGACAGTGTCCAGCAGGTCCGTCATTATATAATATATACCTGTCCGGCTGCAGTAGTGATATATATATATTTTTTATATCATTATCATCCAGTCTATATTAGCAGCAGACGCAGTACGGTAGTCCACGGCTGTAGCTACCTCTGTGTCGGCAGTCGCTCGTCCATCCATAATTGTATACCACCTACCTGTGGTGGGTTTTTTTTTTCTATCTTCTTGATACTAGTAGCTTACTTTAGGAGTCTGCAGTGCTGACAGTGTCCAGCAGGTCCGTCATTATATAATATATACCTGTCCGGCTGCAGTAGTGATATATATATATTTTTTATATCATTATCATCCAGTCTATATTAGCAGCAGACGCAGTACGGTAGTCCACGGCTGTAGCTACCTCTGTGTCGGCAGTCGCTCGTCCATCCATAATTGTATACCACCTACCTGTTGTGTTTTTTTTTCTATCTTCTTGATACTAGTAGCTTACTTTAGGAGTCTGCAGTGCTGACAGTGTCCAGCAGGTCCATCATTATATAATATATACCTGTCCGGCTGCAGTAGTGATATATATATATTTTTTATATCATTATCATCCAGTCTATATTAGCAGCAGACGCAGTACGGTAGTCCACGGCTGTAGCTACCTCTGTGTCGGCAGTCGCTCGTCCATCCATAATTGTATACCACCTACCTGTTGTGTTTTTTTTTTTCTATCTTCTTGATACTAGTAGCTTACTTTAGGAGTCTGCAGTGCTGACAGTGTCCAGCAGGTCCGTCATTATATAATATATACCTGTCCGGCTGCAGTAGTGATATATATATATTTTTTATATCATTATAATCCAGTCTATATTAGCAGCAGACGCAGTACGGTAGTCCACGGCTGTAGCTACCTCTGTGTCGGCAGTCGCTCGTCCATCCATAATTGTATACCACCTACCTGTTGTGTTTTTTTTTCTTTCTATCTTCTTGATACTAGTAGCTTACTTTAGGAGTCTGCAGTGCTGACAGTGTCCAGCAGGTCCGTCATTATATAATATATACCTGTCCGGCTGCAGTAGTGATATATATATATATTTTTTATATCATTATCATCCAGTCTATATTAGCAGCAAACGCAGTACGGTAGTCCACGGCTGTAGCTACCTCTGTGTCGGCAGTCACTCGTCCATCCATAATTGTATACCACCTACCTGTTGTGTTTTTTTTTTCTATCTTCTTGATACTAGTAGCTTACTTTAGGAGTCTGCAGTGCTGACAGTGTCCAGCAGGTCCGTCATTATATAATATATACCTGTCCGGCTGCAGTAGTGATATATATATATTTTTTATATCATTATCATCCAGTCTGTATTAGCAGCAGACGCAGTACGGTAGTCCACGGCTGTAGCTACCTCTGTGTCGGCAGTCGCTCGTCCATCCATAATTGTATACCACCTACCTGTGGTGTTTTTTTTTTTTTCTATCTTCTTGATACTAGTAGCTTACTTTAGGAGTCTGCAGTGCTGACAGTGTCCAGCAGGTCCGTCATTATATAATATATACCTGTCCGGCTGCAGTAGTGATATATATATATATTTTTTATATCATTATCATCCAGTCTATATTAGCAGCAGACGCAGTACGGTAGTCCACGGCTGTAGCTACCTCTGTGTCGGCAGTCGCTCGTCCATCCATAATTGTATACCACCTACCTGTGGTGTTTTTTTTCTTTTCTATCTTCTTGATACTAGTAGCTTACTTTAGGAGTCTTCAGTGCTGACAGTGTCCAGCAGGTCCGTCATTATATAATATATACCTGTCCGGCTGCAGTAGTGATATATATATATATTTTTTATATCATTATCATCCAGTCTATATTAGCAGCAAACGCAGTACGGTAGTCCACGGCTGTAGCTACCTCTGTGTCGGCAGTCACTCGTCCATCCATAATTGTATACCACCTACCTGTTGTGTTTTTTTTTTCTATCTTCTTGATACTAGTAGCTTACTTTAGGAGTCTGCAGTGCTGACAGTGTCCAGCAGGTCCGTCATTATATAATATATACCTGTCCGGCTGCAGTAGTGATATATATATATTTTTTATATCATTATCATCCAGTCTGTATTAGCAGCAGACGCAGTACGGTAGTCCACGGCTGTAGCTACCTCTGTGTCGGCAGTCGCTCGTCCATCCATAATTGTATACCACCTACCTGTGGTGTTTTTTTTTTTTTCTATCTTCTTGATACTAGTAGCTTACTTTAGGAGTCTGCAGTGCTGACAGTGTCCAGCAGGTCCGTCATTATATAATATATACCTGTCCGGCTGCAGTAGTGATATATATATATTTTTTATATCATTATCATCCAGTCTATATTAGCAGCAGACGCAGTACGGTAGTCCACGGCTGTAGCTACCTCTGTGTCGGCAGTCGCTCGTCCATCCATAAGTATACTAGTATCCATCCATCTCCATTGTTTACCTGAGGTGCCTTTTAGTTGTGCCTATTAAAATATGGAGAACAAAAATGTTGAGGTTCCAAAAATAGGGAAAGATCAAGATCGACTTCCACCTCGTGCTGAAGCTGCTGCCACTAGTCATGGCCGAGACGATGAAATGCCATCAACGTCGTCTGCCAAGGCCGATGCCCAATGTCATAGTACAGAGCATGTAAAATCCAAAACACCAAATATCAGTAAAAAAAGGACTCAAAAATCTAAAATAAAATTGTCGGAGGAGAAGCGTAAACTTGCCAATATGCCATTTACCACACGGAGTGGCAAGGAACGGCTGAGGCCCTGGCCTATGTTCATGGCTAGTGGTTCAGCTTCACATGAGGATGGAAGCACTCAGCCTCTCGCTAGAAAAATGAAAAGACTCAAGCTGGCAAAAGCACAGCAAAGAACTGTGCGTTCTTCGAAATCACAAATCCACAAGGAGAGTCCAATTGTGTCGTTTGCGTTGCCTGACCTTCCCAACACTGGACGTGAAGAGCATGCGCCTTCCACCATTTGCACGCCCCCTGCAAGTGCTGGAAGGAGCACCCGCAGTCCAGTTCCTGATAGTCAGATTGAAGATGTCAGTGTTGAAGTACACCAGGATGAGGAGGATATGGGTGTTGCTGGCGCTGGGGAGGAAATTGACCAGGAGGATTCTGATGGTGAGGTGGTTTGTTTAAGTCAGGCACCCGGGGAGACACCTGTTGTCCGTGGGAGGAATAGGGCCATTGACATGCCTGGTGAAAATACCAAAAAAATCAGCTCTTCGGTGTGGAAGTATTTCAACAGAAATGCGGACAACATTTGTCAAGCCGTGTGTTGCCTTTGTCAAGCTGTAATAAGTAGGGGTAAGGACGTTAACCACCTCGGAACATCCTCCCTTATACGTCACCTGCAGCGCATTTATCATAAGTCAGTGACAAGTTCAAAAACTTTGGGCGACAGCGGAAGCAGTCCACTGACCAGTAAATCCCTTCCTCTTGTAACCAAGCTCACGCAAACCACCCCACCAACTCCCTCAGTGTCAATTTCCTCCTTCCCCAGGAATGCCAATAGTCCTGCAGGCCATGTCACTGGCAATTCTGACGAGTCCTCTCCTGCCTGGGATTCCTCCGATGCATCCTTGCGTGTAACGCCTACTGCTGCTGGCGCTGCTGTTGTTGCTGCTGGGAGTCGATGGTCATCCCAGAGGGGAAGTCGTAAGACCACTTTTACTACTTCCACCAAGCAATTGACTGTCCAACAGTCCTTTGCGAGGAAGATGAAATATCACAGCAGTCATCCTGCTGCAAAGCGGATAACTGAGGCCTTGGCATCCTGGGCGGTGAGAAACGTGGTTCCGGTATCCATCATTACTGCAGAGCCAATTAGAGACTTGTTGGAGGTACTGTGTCCCCGGTACCAAATACCATCTAGGTTCCATTTCTCTAGGCAGACGATACCGAAAATGTATACAGACCTCAGAAAAAGACTCACCAGTGTCCTAAAAAATGCAGTTGTACCCAATGTCCACTTAACCACGGACATGTGGACAAGTGGAGCAGGGCAGGCTCAGGACTATATGACTGTGACAGCCCACTGGGTAGATGTATGGACTCCCGCCGCAAGAACAGCAGCGGCGGCACCAGTAGCAGCATCTCGCAAACGCCAACTCTTTCCTAGGCAGGCTACGCTTTGTATCACCGCTTTCCAGAATACGCACACAGCTGAAAACCTCTTACGGCAACTGAGGAAGATCATCGCGGAATGGCTTACCCCAATTGGACTCTCCTGTGGATTTGTGGCATCGGACAACGCCAGCAATATTGTGTGTGCATTAAATCTGGGCAAATTCCAGCACGTCCCATGTTTTGCACATACCTTGAATTTGGTGGTGCAGAATTATTTAAAAAACGAGAGGGGCGTGCAAGAGATGCTGTCCGTGGCCAGAAGAATTGCGGGACACTTTCGGCATACAGGCACCACGTACAGAAGACTGGAGCACCACCAAAAACGCCTGAACCTGCCCTGCCATCATCTGAAGCAAGAAGTGGTAACGAGGTGGAATTCAACCCTCTATATGCTTCAGAGGTTGGAGGAGCAGCAAAAGGCCATTCAAGCCTATACAACTGAGCACGATATAGGAGGTGGAATGCACCTGTCTCAAGCGCAGTGGAGAATGATTTCAACGTTGTGCAAGGTTCTGCAACCTTTTGAACTTGCCACACGTGAAGTCAGTTCAGACACTGCCAGCCTGAGTCAGGTCATTCCCCTCATCAGGCTTTTGCAGAAGAAGCTGGAGACATTGAAGGAGGAGCTAACACAGAGCGATTCCGCTAGGCATGTGGGACTTGTGGATGGAGCCCTTAATTCGCTTAACAAGGATTCACGGGTGGTCAATCTGTTGAAATCAGAGCACTACATTTTGGCCACCGTGCTCGATCCTAGATTTAAAACCTACCTTGGATCTCTCTTTCCGGCAGACACAAGTCTGCTGGGGTTCAAAGAACTGCTGGTGACAAAATTGTCAAGTCAAGCGGAACGCGATCTGTCAACATCTCCTCCTTCACATTCTCCCGCAACTGGGGGTGCGAGGAAAAGGCTCAGAATTCCGAGCCCACCTGCTGGCGGTGATGCAGGGCAGTCTGGAGCGACTGCTGATGCTGACATCTGGTCCGGACTGAAGGACCTGACAACGATTACGGACATGTCGTCTACTGTCACTGCATATGATTCTCTCCCCATTGAAAGAATGGTGGAGGATTATATGAGTGACCGCATCCAAGTAGGCACGTCAGACAGTCCGTACTTATACTGGCAGGAAAAAGAGGCAATTTGGAGGCCCTTGCACAAACTGGCTTTATTCTACCTAAGTTGCCCTCCCACAAGTGTGTACTCCGAAAGAGTGTTTAGTGCCGCCGCTCACCTTGTCAGCAATCGGCGTACGAGGTTACATCCAGAAAATGTAGAGAAGATGATGTTCATTAAAATGAATTATAATCAATTCCTCCGTGGAGACATTCACCAGCAGCAATTGCCTCCACAAAGTACACAGGGAGCTGAGATGGTGGATTCCAGTGGGGACGAATTGATAATCTGTGAGGAGGGGGATGTACACGGTGATATATCGGAGGATGATGATGAGGTGGACATCTTGCCTCTGTAGAGCCAGTTTGTGCAAGGAGAGATTAATTGCTTCTTTTTTGGTGGGGGTCCAAACCAACCCGTCATTTCAGTCACAGTCGTGTGGCAGACCCTGTCACTGAAATGATGGGTTGGTTAAAGTGTGCATGTCCTGTTTATACAACATAAGGGTGGGTGGGAGGGCCCAAGGACAATTCCATCTTGCACCTCTTTTTTCTTTCATTTTTCTTTGCGTCATGTGCTGTTTGGGGAGTAGTTTTTGGAAGGGCCATCCTGCGTGACACTGCAGTGCCACTCCTAGATGGGCCAGGTGTTTGTGTCGGCCACTTGGGTCGCTTATCTTAGTCACACAGCTACCTCATTGCGCCTCTTTTTTTCTTTGCGTCGTGTGCTGTTTGGGGGGTGTTTTTTGGAAGGGCCATCCTGCGTGACACTGCAGTGCCACTCCTAGATGGGCCAGGTGTTTGTGTCGGCCACTTGGGTCGCTTATCTTAGTCACACAGCTACCTCATTGCGCCTTTTTTTCTTTGCGTCAAGTGCTGTTTGGGGGGTGTTTTTTGGAAGGGCCATCCTGCGTGACACTGCAGTGCCACTCCTAGATGGGCCAGGTGTTTGTGTCGGCCACTAGGGTCGCTTATCTTAGTCACACAGCTACCTCATTGCGCATCTTTTTCTTCTTCTTTGCGTCATGTGCTGTTTGGGGAGTAGTTTTTTGAAGGGCCATCCTGCGTGACACTGCAGTGCCACTCCTAGATGGGCCAGGTGTTTGTGTCGGCCACTAGGGTCGCTTAGCTTAGTCACACAGCTACCTCATTGCGCCTCTTTTTTTCTTTGCGTCATGTGCTGTTTGGGGGGTGTTTTTTGGAAGGGCCATCCTGCGTGACACTGCAGTGCCACTCCTAGATGGGCCAGGTGTTTGTGTCGGCCACTAGGGTCGCTTATCTTAGTCACACAGCTACCTCATTGCGCCTCTTTTTTTCTTTGCGTCATGTGCTGTTTGGGGGGTGTTTTTTGGAAGGGCCATCCTGCGTGACACTGCAGTGCCACTCCTAGATGGGCCAGGTGTTTGTGTCGGCCACTTGGGTCGCTTATCTTAGTCACACAGCTACCTCATTGCGCCTCTTTTTTTCTTTGCGTCATGTGCTGTTTGGGGGGTGTTTCTTGGAAGGGCCATCCTGCGTGACACTGCAGTGCCACTCCTAGATGGGCCAGGTGTTTGTGTCGGCCACTAGGGTCGCTTAGCTTAGTCACACAGCTACCTCATTGCGCCTCTTTTTTTCTTTGCGTCATGTGCTGTTTGGGGGGTGTTTTTTGGAAGGGCCATCCTGCGTGACACTGCAGTGCCACTCCTAGATGGGCCAGGTGTTTGTGTCGGCCACTAGGGTCGCTTATCTTAGTCACACAGCTACCTCATTGCGCCTCTTTTTTTCTTTGCGTCATGTGCTGTTTGGGGGGTGTTTTTTGGAAGGGCCATCCTGCGTGACACTGCAGTGCCACTCCTAGATGGGCCAGGTGTTTGTGTCGGCCACTTGGGTCGCTTATCTTAGTCACACAGCTACCTCATTGCGCCTCTTTTTTTCTTTGCGTCATGTGCTGTTTGGGGGGTGTTTTTTGGAAGGGCCATCCTGCGTGACACTGCAGTGCCACTCCTAGATGGGCCAGGTGTTTGTGTCGGCCACTTGGGTCGCTTATCTTAGTCACACAGCTACCTCATTGCGCCTCTTTTTTTCTTTGCGTCGTGTGCTGTTTGGGGGGTGTTTTTTGGAAGGGCCATCCTGCGTGACACTGCAGTGCCACTCCTAGATGGGCCAGGTGTTTGTGTCGGCCACTTGGGTCACTTATCTTAGTCACACAGCTACCTCATTGCGCCTCTTTTTTTCTTTGCGTCAAGTGCTGTTTGGGGGGTGTTTTTTGGAAGGGCCATCCTGCGTGACACTGCAGTGCCACTCCTAGATGGGCCAGGTGTTTGTGTCGGCCACTAGGGTCGCTTATCTTAGTCACACAGCTACCTCATTGCGCATCTTTTTCTTCTTCTTTGCGTCATGTGCTGTTTGGGGAGTAGTTTTTTGAAGGGCCATCCTGCGTGACACTGCAGTGCCACTCCTAGATGGGCCAGGTGTTTGTGTCGGCCACTAGGGTCGCTTAGCTTAGTCACACAGCTACCTCATTGCGCCTCTTTTTTTCTTTGCGTCATGTGCTGTTTGGGGGGTGTTTTTTGGAAGGGCCATCCTGCGTGACACTGCAGTGCCACTCCTAGATGGGCCAGGTGTTTGTGTCGGCCACTAGGGTCGCTTATCTTAGTCACACAGCTACCTCATTGCGCCTCTTTTTTTCTTTGCGTCATGTGCTGTTTGGGGGGTGTTTTTTGGAAGGGCCATCCTGCGTGACACTGCAGTGCCACTCCTAGATGGGCCAGGTGTTTGTGTCGGCCACTTGGGTCGCTTATCTTAGTCACACAGCTACCTCATTGCGCCTCTTTTTTTCTTTGCGTCATGTGCTGTTTGGGGGGTGTTTTTTGGAAGGGCCATCCTGCGTGACACTGCAGTGCCACTCCTAGATGGGCCAGGTGTTTGTGTCGGCCACTAGGGTCGCTTATCTTAGTCACACAGCTACCTCATTGCGCATCTTTTTTTTCTTCTTTGCGTCATGTGCTGTTTGGGGAGTAGTTTTTTGAAGGGCCATCCTGTCTGACACTGCAGTGCCACTCCTAGATGGGCCAGGTGTTTGTGTCGGCCACTAGGGTCGCTTAGCTTAGTCACACAGCTACCTCATTGCGCCTCTTTTTTTCTTTGCCTCATGTGCTGTTTGGGGGGTGTTTTTTGGAAGGGCCATCCTGCGTGACACTGCAGTGCCACTCCTAGATGGGCCAGGTGTTTGTGTCGGCCACTAGGGTCGCTTAGCTTACTCACACAGCTACCTCATTGCGCCTCTTTTTTTTCTTCTTTGCGTCATGTGCTGTTTGGGGAGTAGTTTTTTGAAGGGCCATCCTGCGTGAGACTGCAGTGCCACTCCTAGATGGGCCAGGTGTTTGTGTCGGCCACTTGGGTCGCTGAGCATAGTCATCCAGCGACCTCGGTGCAAATTTTAGGACTAAAAATAATATTGTGAGGTGTGAGGTGTTCAGAATAGACTGAAAATGAGTGGAAATTATGGTTATTGAGGTTAATAATACTTTGGGATCAAAATGACCCCCAAATTCTATGATTTAAGCTGTTTTTTAGGGTTTTTTGAAAAAAACACCCGAATCCAAAACACACCCGAATCCAACAAAAAAAATTCGGTAAGGTTTTGCCAAAACGCGTTCGAACCCAAAACACGGCCGCGGAACCGAACCCAAAACCCGAAAAATTTCCGGTGCTCATCACTAACTCAAGTATGGGCTCTGGCTGGGCCACTCAAAGACATTCACAGAGTTGTCCTGACGCCACTCCTTTGATATCTTCGCTGTGTGCTTAGGGTCGTTGTCCTGCTGAAAGATGAACGTTCGCCCCAGTCTGAGGTCAAGAGCTCTCTGGAGCAGGTTTTCATCCAGGATGTCTCTGTACATTGCTGCATTCATCTTTCCCTCTATCCTGACTAGTCTCCCAGTTCCTGCCACTGAAAAACATCCCCACATCATGATGCTGCCACCACCATGCTTCACTGTAGGGATGGTATTGGCCTGATGATGAGCTGTGCCTGGTTTCCTCCAAACAGGACTCCTGGCATTCATGCCAAAGAGTTCAATTTATGTTTCATCAGGCCAGAGAATTTTGTTTCTCGTTGTTATTATGGGGTATTGGGGGTCATTCCGAGTGGTTCGCAGCCAGCAACTTTTTGCTGCTGCTGCGATCAACTAGCACACGCCTATGGGGGAGTGTATTTTAGCTTAACAGGGCTGCGATCGCTTGTGCAGCCCTGCTAAGCTTAAAAAATGTAAAGCACAAGTAGACTAGCCCTGGACATACTTACCCTGTGCGACGATCTCGGTGATGCAGGAGCCGGCTTTGATGTCAGACATCTGCCCTCCGTTCTTCTTGACACACCTGCGTTTTCCAATCCACTCCCCAAAAACGTCTGGAAACGGTGTGGAGACGCCCAAGTCCGCCTTCTTCCTGTCCATCTTCTTTGCGGTCCGCTCTGCGACCGCTTCCTTCTCAAGACGCAACGTAACCTGTCGCCGGGCAACATCGCTCACGTGCACTGCGGCCACCGCGCATGTGCATTCCGCACCCGTTCGCACCACAGCGATAAACCGCTGCGTGCGAACGGGTCAGAATGACCCCCGTTGTCTGTAGTTTTTAGAGGGAAAAAATTAATTTATACCATTTTGGAATAAGGCTGTAACATAACTAAATGTGGAAAAAGTGAAGCGCTGTGAACACTTTTGTATATATACTGTATATCTATCTATCTATCTATCTATCTATCTATCTATCTATCTATCTATCCATCCATGAATTAAAAATTTTTTAAAGTAGCACAGAACATTGATCATAAGCTTTCTAGTGTATTCTGTAACATATATGCTAAACACTGTGCCACCACTGTTATGATGATAAATATCTCTGGCCTTGTACTGATGTCTTGAGGTCAAACCTCATACATACTGAATTACAGATATGTCCACTTACATTTTGCCTCCCTGCTCATTAAACAGCCTTTCTAGTCACGCCATGCTGTGAATTTGTAGTGCAGAGCGTCTTTTTGTGCAACTTGATCCATTAACATGCATCTTATTAGCAAAATGGTGAATAGAACGCACAAGCAGCTTTTGCTGATTAAAATGATATGCAGCATACCTATATTTTGTGTGTGACTGCGGCTGTATCTGCATATGAAATGCTATGCAGATACCAGGAATGAATTAGGAAGAAAAATCAGGCCGGGAAATTTCTGGCAGCAGCCCTAATGGAGGCACGGTCTGTTGAGGGGGTGATTCCCTCCTCATAGGGCCTGATCCTACATAGCGTCTTTTGCAGCAGTTGTGTCTGCTTCTTAATTCTAATGACACTACCAAGCTCTTCCCTGGCGTACATCCATGTGTCCAAAAGTACAAGGACTTATGTGCCAATTTGCAGTGTTGCAGAAGCAATCATGCTTTGTGCATTGGGCACACCATTGAATATTTCACCAGCACTATACTATGTGCAGATCATCGGAGTATGGCCTTAAATAAGAGAAATTCAGCATATCTGTACACAACCACTATCAGCAACACTCCCATGTCACTCCAATAACATGCCCATACTACTCTACATCTGCGTTTTATTTATCCAACCCAGGGGCGTCGGAATGGGAAGGAGCAAGGGGGCAGCTCGCCCCCCACAAAAATGAGGGCGCCACCGATCCACTGCAGTAGAGGAGTGGCAGACGTTTAGGCGAAATACTGCTGCCACACTTTACAGCTGACAGGCTCCTCATTGCACCGGCTCACTCTGTGGTCCCGGACTCCTCCATGGTGCCACCTCCTCCCCCCGTAGTGGCTCTGCCCCCTCCCACAGTGGCTTCACTTTCTCCTTTCAGTGGTTCTGCCTGGAAACCCCCCTGCAGCCACGGAGGATGTAGCGGGAGGGGGGGGTAGACGAAGCCTGTCCCAGCCTGCTCTACCCCTACTCTGCTCATCCTGGCCGGCACCCGGTGGCAGTGCTGCAATTTGCAAGTATTTAGGGGACAGAGCCTAATGCCATGAAGTGCTCACCCACATAAAATACCTGTGCCATACTGTAGTAGTGTATCTCCAGCTGGCTTCCCCCTTTTTTCTCTCTCTCCTCCCTCTCTGTCTCTCTCTCTCTCCTCCCTCTCTGTGTCTCTCTCTCTCCTCCCCCCTCTCTCTCTTCTCCCTCTCTCCTCCCTCTCTGTCTCTTTCTCCTCTCTTTCCCTCTCTCCTCCCTCTTTCTCTGGACGGGATGTACTAAGATGTTGCGCTGCGCTAATAGCCATATTACCGCTCCAAAGCCCCCACCCTCCTCTTCCTCCTTCCCCGGAGCAGCACAGCCACCACTTCCCTCTCCCCTCCCCGGGAAGCGAGAACACCCGGGAGCAAACATCCCACCCCCCTTCCACCATCACCTTCTCCCTCCACATCCTCCAGTCCTCCACCTTTCCCGGCCGTGCAGCAACACCAGAGCCGCACACACTCTCCCCGCCCAGCACTGGCTGCAGGCCACCTGTGTGCTGTACCCTCATACCACTCCGAAGCATGTTAGAAATCCTCCTCAGCCTCCCGGTGCTGTCATTCTTTCCAAGCAGTTTCACCATCATGTGATCCCTTTGTTCCCTGACTCCATTGGCTAGTGCATACAGTTCACGTGATGCGGAAACTGCTTGGAAAGAATGACAGCGCTTGGAGGCTGAGGAGGATTGTAACATGCTTCGGAGCGGTAATGCAGATCTGCGCAGCGTAACATCTTAGTACATCCCTCTCTCTTTCTCCTCTCTCTGAGGGCGGGATGTACTAATTGACATCGCCGCCCATCGCCACAATGCTAATCGCATATGTGATTAGCATTGCAGAGGACAGGTCTTCCGATAAGAGCTGTCCTCCGCGATCCCCAGGGGCTGCCTGACTTCTGGGATTCGGCCCCGGGAGTTAGTCTGCGCATGCATAGGATTACGGGGGTGGGCGTGAGGCATGCTGGTATAGACAACGTCAGGGGGGGGGGGGGGGGGGGGTTGGGCCCTTTCAAGATTTTCTACCACAAAGCTCTACTTACACCCCTGCCTCACAACGTCCTGCATCAGCCGCCTTGTCATTGCCTATCCTTCCCCCTACCTCCCCCCCCTCACCCCAATGGCCCCCAAATTTTTGCCGGACCGCTGCCTATGGCCTGGGAGCACGCCAGAGCTCCTGCGGAACCGCTGCCTAGCCGGAGAGATAATGCAGCCTCCTCCCCGAGACCTCCAGGTAACAGCTCCACTGGGCACTTCACATTCTGCTGATGATGTTATACCCCCTCTCTCTGTCTCCATGTCGCTTTCCATGTATCTCTCTCTCTTTCTCTCTCTCTCCATGTGTCTTTCTCCAGGTCTCTCTCTCTCCAGCTCTCTCTCACTTCATGTCTCTCTCCAAGGGATAAATTTACTAAGATGTGACTTCTAGCTAAGATTGGATGTTGCCCATAGCAACCAATCAGATTCCAGGTATTATCTTCAAGAAGGTGCTAGATAAATGAGAAGTAGAATCTGATTGGTTGCTATGGGCAACATCCAATCTTAAATAGAACTCCCATCTTTGTAAATTTACCCCCATGTCTCTCTCTCTCTCCATCTTCATTATGAGGTATAACACACAGGGGGCGACATTTAGTGATTTAGGGGCACCAAACTGATATTATATCTTACCCCCCCCAACCTAAAGGTGTTCTGAGACCCCTTATCCAACCGCCTGTAACTACCCAACATATTTCTAATACAAAAATATACAATGTATGCCTTCACGGCACAAATCAATCCTATATTTAGAATAGGCTCTAATGCATACTTCTTTTTTTTTGTAGATATTCTTAAAATATAATAATAAAACGAAGTGTCTGAATATGCATGCGATACATTGTCATCAATAAAACATGCATACATACTGTACATTGGGGGTAATTCCAAGTTGATCGCAGCAGGAAATTTTTTAGCAGTTGGGCAAAACCATGTGCACCAGCTGTCGGGATCCCGGTGCTCACCATACCGACGCCGGAATCCCGACAACCGGCATATCGACAACTGTTCTCGCTCTTAGGGTGTCCACGACACCCCTGGAGGGAGAATAAATAGCGGGGTTCTTTTGCACTCACCCCACTGACTGCATGCTGGTGGTCGGGATCCCAAGTGCCGGCATAACATACTACACCCTAGCTAAGGAAATATATGAAAGATTGTTAAGTCAAAGAGCTGTAAATACATATAACACCTACCAGACCCATCTAACAAAGGAGCAATACCTACAAAGGACCTTCTTCAAATGTGGGCGGAGACACGAAACAGACTATTATGAGTTATGAAGCCGCAGCCCAGTTAGTGGTCTCAGGGGTGAGCTCAAAGGCTAATGTGCTACAAATAACAATTAAATAAACACTTATATGTGAAGTGAAAGCAGTTTCAGCACACCAAACAATGGCAGCAGCAGGGAAACGGAATCCATATGTATTCCCAGCAGATGGGATGCCGGCTGTCAGTATCACCGACAGCGGCATCTCACCTGCCAGAATGCTGGCAGCTGGGCGAACGCTACGAGTGGGCTCAGTGGGCTTACCTCACTGCAGGCACGGTGGCTCGCTGCGCTCGCCACAGGATCTGTTCCCACTATGGGTGTGGGGGACACCCATGAGTGGGAATAGATCCTGTGAGCCAGTATTCTGGCTGGCAGCATTGCCGGCTGTTGGGATTCCACCAGCCGGCAAATTGATTGCCTCCCCAGGGAAACACATGTGACAATAGGCCTGACACAGATGTGGTTGGAGTGGCTATCACTGCAGTAGTAGTACAGCAAACATTTTTACATATAATCTGCCTACCAGAGGTCCTGGCATTGGATTCAGCTGGCATTATATCATTTATACAGGGCTTAAAACACTTGCTCATTCTGTCTTAATGTGCACCTCAGACTCTGCCTAAGATTGGCGGTTCTTTTGAGAAAAAAATGATATGTCATTCTATTATGTGTAATGTTGTTTTCCTCCGCTCAAGTTCAGAACATGGGACCCCCTGGGCTAGCATAACTCAACTGCCTCAGAACACTGTCCATGTGGACATCTACTGGAAATACTGTAGTCAGTGCTTAAAGTGGTCCTCCCCAGCGCCTACTAGATAAAGGGACTGAGCACGCTGCAAAAAGGGGCATGGTCCTAAAAAGAAAGGGGAGTGGTCACAATAGTATCTCCCAATTCACATTACGCTGCACAGTAGCACAATCTTATTCACTTTACACCCTTTTGTCCCTTATTCATGTTATGACACACAGTAGTGCCCCTTTTACACAATGCCCAAAATGCCCATAGAAGTAGTGCCACTAACACACATAATGTCCACAGTGGTAGTGCCCCTTATGCAATGCCCACAGCAGTAATGCCCCTTATGCAGTGCCCACTGTAGTGGTAGTGGCCCTTATGTAATGCCCACAGTGGTAGCGCCCCTTATGCAGAGCCCATAGTGATTGTGCTCCTTATACAGTGCCCCTTATGCAGAGCCCATAGTAGTGGTTCCTTTTATGCAGTGCCCCTTATGCCCCCAGTTGTAATGCCCCCTGTAGTAGTGCCCCCAGGGGTAATGACCCCTGTAGTAATGACCCCATTAGTAGTGCCCCTAGTAATGCTCCCTGTAGTAGTGCCCACAGTATTAATGCCCCTAGTAATGCCCCCAGTAGTAGTGCCCCCAATATTAATGCCCCATTTGGTGATGTCCCCTGTAGTAGTGCCCCTAGTAATGCTTCTAGCAGTAATGTTCCTAGTATTAATGCCTCTTTGGTAGTTCCCCCTGTAGTAGTGCCCCTTACACACACAAAACCCCCCACAATACTCACTTTATGCCTCGCTCCTGCATCCAACCCCTGCCATCCGTTTGGCGGCCGCTACTCTGAACTATGGGAGAGAATCTCTCCCATAGTGCACACTGCGGGACTCGAGTTGGGAGTCAGAAGCTGGAACTCAGGAGTAAACTCCTGCCTCCAGCTGCCGTGGGGAAGGAGCCGGGTGCCCGCTAGTAACAAAGTTCATATATCTATCTGCCTGTCTGTCTAAAAAAAAAATATATATATATATATATATATATATACATATACAGGTTGAGTATCCCTTATACAAAATGCTTGGGAGCAGAAGTATTTTGGATATCGGATATTTCTGTATTTTGGAATAATTGCATACCATAATGAGATATCAGGGTGATGGGACCTAAGTCTAAGCACAGAATGCATTTATGTTACATATACACCTTATACACACAGCCTGAAGGTAATTTTAGCCAATATTTTTAATAACTTTGTGCATTAAACAAAGTGTGTGTACATTCACACAATTCATTTATGTTTCTTGGTTTTACGACCCGACTCTTTCTAAATAAACCCCTTAGCCTTTGTTACCATTCATTTGAAACTGTCACTGCATCTATAGAGTCACCCAGAGATCCATGGCACCCAGCTGGTAGGATGTGTAGCCATTCCCCAGTGTGTCTAGCAGGGCCCTCTGCATATGCGGTGAAGGCTGTATACCTACTGAAGATGGCATGGCTATGCTTCCCTGGCCAGACTGACACCCCACTGCAATGCAATTATTCCCTACTGTTGACCTATAGCCAAGAGAGACATGAACCCAGTGATCCATAAAACCCAAAGGCTCCTTCCTACATCAACTTATCAGCAACTTATGCTCCCTGGGCTCCTGATGTCTGTCAGGTGTAGCAGAATTGCAGAAAATGCTAAATGGGAGGCCTTTGCTGTAAATTTTTAGAGACAACAAAGTATTTGAGATTCAAAATCCTTACATCAGATATTCTATATTTCCTAATCATTTTATACATACTATCAACACATGTCTGTTCTTCAGTACATGTACAGTATCTTCCCATGTTTCCTGAAGCAAGTATGACCGCCGTTTGGTAGAGCAAAGGTACTGCAGCAGCAATGCATTTTGGCATATTGATTTTTTAGCTCAAGAGTGACCTCATGACATTCTGCCCTCTACCCCTTTTTAGTATGGAGGTCTAGCTACCTACCGGAGAATCCAGCTCTCTCCTGTCTCCACCCCTTGCACACGGACCAAATATTGAGTTAATGATGAATAAGAGCACAACTATAATGGTTGAATGAATAGGTCTTGCCTTGGTAGGTATTGTTGCCCAAAGAAACCAATAATTCTCTAAGCTTCATTGCTTTGTTTAGAAAATTAAATGAAATGTGATGTTTTACCTAGAACATTTACCAAAATTGGATGTATGAGCAGTGTTTGTTATAGGGATTTGTTGGACACCATAATCTTTCTGGATCAGTTCTGTACAGAAACTTCATTGTCATTACTCTGTGCTGTCAGGGACCCTGCTTCTTCCTCTGCCTGTAGTGTACTCACATGACCCTGCCAGTCTCATGCAGCCCTAGTTTCACAAACATACATGCACGAGTATCAGTCACTGCCTCACACAGAGTCCGCACACTCTTCTACTGAAATACTCTGAGCCGTCCTGAACATTCTAATGATTGATTAGCAAACTGAGTAACTCCTTACGGCAGGAATAGATTAACAATGGGGGAGATGGGCCTCCACATAAAAACAGCATGATGATGACCAGGTGGCCATGAATCTATTTATTAAAGTTGTATCTCAAAATGAAATGTTTACACTTTTATGGATTTAGGGATACGTGTGTGTGTGTGTGTGTGTGTGTGTGTGTGTGTATATATATATATATATATATATATAGTGAATATATCAAAGCTAGGAGAGGAATAGATGAGAGAGAGCGGAACTACCAACCAATCCAGGGTCGGGAAAATCAAATATGTTGGAAATCCTTGATTCTCCATTTCCAACCAAAAATGATCAGGATTGATGAGTCAGAGATTTTTAACATTTTGTTATTTTCCGCTTTTCCAACGGATTGCCGATCATCAATGTCCGTCAATAGGTATTTGGGATTAAGGGCCATAAATGTATGCCTTGATAGAGTACACATCCACATGGCACTGGCCACACCTCTGCCTAAATGTTATCCTGGCCACCAGGGCTTAATGTGAGGGGCAGTTAGGTGGCGGGGTAAATGAGTTCCACCACCTCTCCAGGACCACTTTAAGTGGAGCCAGTGCTAGTGTTTTTGGCACCCCCCTATGAACTATAACTTAGTGCCCTACTTCCCATACTTTATAAACACAACAGTGCCACTTATACACATAATGCCCACAGTAGTGCCCCTTATACACATCTCTGCCTCTTTCACTCCAGCAGCTCGCCGCCTGTGTCCCTTCGGCAGCTCCATGCCCTGTATCCCCCCCAGCAGCTTCCCCACCTCTCGTCCCTTCAGACCCCTCTCATCTTGTCTTCAAGATGCACAGCGCCTGCTCCTCTTTATGGGTCTTCTTCACTTCAGCTGCGGTGACAGCATGACATCACTTGTATACCATGCCGGAAAAGGAATCCAATGTGACCCGAGGAGGAGAGGAATGCTGTCCAACAGACAGCGTGTGTGAGAACCAGGAGTGGTCTGTAGATGGAGGTGGAAAATGGTGCCACCAGGACTTGGGGAATGGGGAGGTGGCTGCAGCTCATCAGTAACACTAGCACTGCCTGCATTATCTATTGACGTAGGTGATGGGCAGGCTCTTCTGTTGGAATTACTGTGCTGCGAAATGGAGGAGGTGGAACTAGTTCCCCCTAACAATAAAGGTAGAGGAACTCAGTTCCACCTAGTTCCCCCCCACTTTAACCCCTGCTGGCCACTGTCTTATATATATATATATATATATATATATATATATATATAAAAATTTCACTGTCTGAGGGTGCGGTTTACAGGTTTGTACTGGGATTAGCTAGTGACCTTCCGTTCCTCATGGACCAGTGTTAAGCTTGACATTGTACTGGAAAGTGTTACAGGGTGTTCTGTGTGTACAGTGAGCTACTTAATGTAACACCAAGCCACTTACTCACAGAACAATGTACCAGGAGATCGGCAGGATGCTACCGGGATCCTGACCAGGTGTAGATCTCCTCATGGTCACTTAATTATTACAATAGCATGGCACACCTGAGACATGGAGTCACGATTTCAGCAGTAAATATTTACTTTTATGGTCCTATATTCACCTTTGCAGCATAACAGTTCCAGCGACACATTTTCACTTTCTGCCAGGCATGCAATGTTGGTTTACCTAAAAACAGATATAAAGGGCAGCACAAAAACAACTGTTTTTATTTATAACACACCGATATATTACACCGCGCTGTTTGAGGGCATCACAGTACAGTTCACATACAATGACATGAAACAGAAGGTAAAGATGGCCCAACACGAATGAGTTTACAATCTTAAGTGGTGTGGAAAACAAGATACATCACTCAGCAGAATAACAATTGTAGTAGATGGTGTGGCTATTGTAATCTAGCAGTATTAGTAGCATCCAATAATAAAGCAGGCATTGATGACTGGCATTTCTCTGCAGCTACCGGTGCTCTGGTATGGTAGGAATGAGGAGACAGCAGATGGCAGGCACACAAAACATGAAACAGTCACTCTCGAAAACGTAGAACAGTCATCTGCTGCCATCCATAACTGTACTTCATCATTTTCATTGTGGAGCACCCTTCTCTAGGGATACGTCATTAGGTCGACATGCATTAGAGCAACATGGTCACTAGGTCGACTTGGTCATTAGGTCGACATGTAAAAAGGTCAACATGAGTTTTTCCCCTTTTTTCTTCTTCATTTTTTTTATCTTTTTCATACGTTTTCAAATGATCCACATGGACTACGATTAGGAATAGTTTCCTTGCCTGATCCATGGCGAGCGGACACGGTGCACTAATTGGGGTTACCCATCACTTTACGAAGAAAACTACACCAAAAAAAGTAAAAAGTCAACCTTTTCCAATGTCGACCTAGTGACCATGTCGATCAATAGTGGTCGACCTAATGACTGTCCACCTAATGACCCATACTCCTTCATACTGGTTCTGGAAACACTTGCTATTGCCCTACAAGGGTACTGTAGTTATGGATTCTACATGGAGAAGAGGACCGACCTGCGTGGGTACATAGGTAAGTATGTATGTATGGTGGTGTGGATGTATGTATTAAAGTTATACTTTCAAGGTGTGTGTGTTATGTCTTTATTGGGGTATTTTTTTAGTATTAGTACTACAGGTACCAGCGGGCCCGGTTTTCCGCCGCATGCTGGTACTTGTGGTTCTCCAAGTACCAGCTTGCGGGGGAGGCTTGCTGGGACTTGTAGTACTGCTACTAAAAACAATATTCATCACTTTCAACAAAGGCTATCAGCCCCCCATCCGCAGCCTTGGATGGGGGGGGACAGCCTCGGGCCTCACCCTTGGCCCTTGGGTGGCTGGAGGGGGGGGACCCCTTGATTGAAGGGGTCCCCACTCCTCCAGGGTACCCCGGCCAGGGGTGACTAGTTGTGTATTTAATGCCACGGCCGCAGGGCCTGTATAAAAGTGACCCCCGGCTGTGGCATTATCTGTCCAGCTAGTGGAGCCCGGTGCTGGTTTCAAAAATACGGGGGACCCCTACGCTTTTTGTCCCCCGTATTTTTGGAACCAGGACCAGGCGCAGAGCCCGGTGCTGGTTGTTTAAATATGGGGGAACCCCTGTCAATTTTTTTCCCATATTTTTGCAACCAGGACCGGCTCAAAGAGCCCGAGGCTGGTTTGGCTTAGGAGGGGGGACCCCACGCAATTTTTTTAAAAAGTTTAAACATTTTTTTTTTTTTTTACAAGGTGCACAATGAAGCCCAGCACGGATCTCTCAGATCCGGCCGAGATTCATTGTATTAAAGTCGGCAGTGTTTTACAAGTCACTCACGTAAAACACTGCCTAAAAAAACGACATTGGAAAAACCGAAAATGCAGAATACGGCAACTTAGTAAATTAGTCGTAATAAATTCAAAAAGTTGCATATTTACACTTTCGATGTCATTCGTGATTGAACTTTGACCTCAAACGGAAAAATACGAATGTTAGTAAATTTACCCCTTAGTCTTAGGCGGGCGAGAGTGACATTTAGATTTAGTCAATGACCGGTTCAATTGCTGTAACTGAGTGGAGATTTGATCTGCCCAGGGCGGATTAATAGCACGGACTATAAACTGCTGCATTGGCACAGGTGGTCCCACAGGGGGCGCCAATTTAGTTACAAGCGTATTTAACAGCGTGGAAAAGGTAGCCCAAGGTGGGTCATATGATGCTACAAACCCACTGGGGGGTAAGGAACCCCATGAACCTGAACTCTTAGCTGCCATATTTTCCTCCAACACGTCTGCGGCATCACCACCACGCAATGTGGGAGAAGCCCCAGCTCTGTTGCCACGTGTAGCTGACATAATAATGTGCACAATATTGGGCAACCTGGTACAATTCTTAGCAGCAATATACCTAGCAAGAACTCCCAGTGAAATGTGACTGTGTCAGCACAAACCGGGAGTACACGAGATATATAGGATTACTATAAATCACAAGGAAAAATACACAGCAAGTATATCCTGTGAAACAAATCCTATATTATACAGAAAACCTGAAACAGCCCCCACAGGTTATGGAATATAGGAATAGCATGCTGAGTGAAATACCCGATAAGGCAGCCACGCAGCAGCTACATGCACACACACATATACAGTCACAAGCGTACCATGCAGAAATGATGCACCATAAAACTGCACTGGACTAGCAATACAAAGTAATACTCATATGTGTCAACAATAGATATAACAAAGCACAGTAGATACTGGATGTATATCACAGGGCGTTTGTAGCACACAACCCTGAATGTATGCAGTCTTTCTTAACTAACACTGTCCCAGTGACAGGTAGAATACTTAAGTGTCCTGTAAAATGCACAGCGCTGGCGATCAGGCGGCTTTACAGAGGAGGATTTGCCCCAGCAGTCCCAGGAACAGCTCAGTTTGTGATGGCTGCTGACAGGGAGTGAGGGAGATATGTGCTTCTCAGCCTGCTGGCATCCCCACCGGGCGCTGTGGGCTCTGAAAACGGGGCTTTAAGAGAGTAAAAACCCCCACACCTGTACCCAAAGTCCCTGGTGGCTACTGGAGCGGCTGCGCGCGCCCGCGGCCCACCTCCCACGGCCGCGCCGGATCACGGTAAAGTGCGGCCAAAGAGACCCCTTACCTCCCCCGTACCTGCGGCCGTTACCCGGCAACCAGGGCGCGGGAGTATACAGCGCAGCTAGGGATGATGAAGCTGCAGCAAAGAAAGTCTATGTGACTTTAACACTGCAGCCCTTGAAGTCTGTAAAAGCATATCTTCTTTTCTTTTTCTTCAAATAAAGCTATCTATGGGCTGCAAAAGGCAGCCCTCCTGTTGTATGCCTGCTTACTGCATGGCACCAACTTACAAACTGAGCTCCTGTGCACAGAGGCGGGGTTATAGAGGAGGCGGCGCTGTGCATCTTGGGAACAGTCAAAGCTTTGAGCCTGTTGGTGCCGCGGATCAAGATCCTACTCTACACCCCGATGTTAATCCTTGTGGAGCCCAGTGTACCCCACAGCAGAAAATGTGTTACATTTTCCCCCCCGCCCAAACTAAAAATTATATTTTATTTTTGTAATTGCTTGTCCAATCATCATGCCATAGAGCCTGTTTTTGTAGCCAGACCAATGTAAACACAATGAATAGAATTATGTGGTATGTGGTCTCTTCTTGACGTACTAATAAAAATGTCTGATCAGTTACACATAAAACTGCCTCCTGTAGTTACTTCCATGACAGCATGTTACTAAATAATAGGATTTTACTTATCGGTAAATCTATTTCTCGTAGTCCGTAGAGGATGCTGGGGACTCTGTAAGGACCATGGGGAATAGACGGGCTCCGCAGGAGATAGGGCACTTTAAGAAAGCTTTGGATTCTGGGTGTGCACTGGCTCCTCCCTCTATGTCCCTCCTCCAGACCTCAGTTAGAGAAACTGTGCCCAGAGGATATGAACAGTACGAGGAAAGGATTTATGTAACCTAAGGGCGAGATTCATACCAGCCACTCCAATCACACCGTATAACTTGTGATAAACTACCCAGTTAACAGTATGAACAAGTAACATAGCCTCGGTTCAAGACCGACCAACTATAACATAACCCTTATGTAAGCAATAACTATATACAAGTCTTGCAGAAGAAGTCCGCACTTGGGACGGGCGCCCAGCATCCTCTACGGACTACGAGAAATAGATATACCGGTAAGTAAAATCCTATTTTCTCTAACGTCCTAGAGGATGCTGGGGACTCCGTAAGGACCATGGGGATTATACCAAAGCTCCCAAACGGGCGGGAGAGTGAGGATGACTCTGCAGCACAGATTGAGCAAACAGGAGGTCCTCCTCAGCCAGGGTATCAAACTTGTAGAACTTTGCAAAGGTGTTTGACCCCGACCAAGTAGCAGCTCGGCACAGTTGTAGTGCCGAGACCCCTCGGGCAGCCGCCCAAGAAGAGCCCACCTTCCTAGTGGAATGGGCCTTAACCGATTTAGGCAATGGCAATCCTGCCGTAGAATGCGCCTGCTGAATCGTGTTACAGATCCAGCGAGAAATTGTCTGCTTTGAAGCAGGAGCGCCAACCTTGTTGGCCACATACAGAACAAACAGAGCTTCAGTCTTCCTGATCCTAGCTGTTCTTGTCACGTAAATCTTCAAAGCCCTGACCACATCCAGGGACTCGGGAGTCCTCCAAGTCCCGTGTAGCCACAGGCACAACAATAGGTTGGTTCATATGAAAAGATGAGACCACCTTGGGCAGAAATTGAGGACGAGTCCTCAACTCTGCCCTATCCACGTGAAAAATCAGGTATGGGCTTTTATATGATAAAGCCGCTAATTCTGAAACACGCCTTGCAGAAGCTAAGGCCAACAACATGACCACTTTCCAAGTGAGGTATTTCAACTCCACTGTTTTGAGTGGTTCAAACCAAGGTGACTTGAGGAAACTTAATACCACGTTAAGATCCCAAGGCGCCACCGGAGGTACAAAGGGAGGCTGAATATGCAGCACTCCCTTCACAAAAGTCTGTACTTCAGGAAGAGAAGCCAATTCTCTTTGAAAAATGGATAAGGCCGAAAATTTGGACTTTTATGGACCCTAATTTTAGGCCCAAATTCACTCCCGTTTGAAGGAAGTGAAGCAGACGGCCCAAATGGAACTCCTCCGTAGGAGCAGCTCTGGCCTCACACCAAGAAACATATTTCCGCCATATACGATGACAATGTTTCGATGTCACATCCTTCCTAGCCTTGATCAGAGTAGGAATGACCTCCTCCGGAATCCCTTTTTCAGCTAGGATCCGGCGTTCAACCGCCATGACGTCAAACGCAGCCGCGGTAAGTCTTGGAACAGACAGGGCCCCTGCTGCAGCAGGTCCTGCCTTAGAGAAAGAGGCCACGGATCTTCTGTGAGCAACTCTTGCAGATCCGGATACCAAGTCCTCCTTGGTCTTATTAATCTCAACACCTTGGGTATGAGAGGCAGAGGAGGAAACACAGACCGATCTGAACACCCATAGTGTCACCAGAGCGTCTACCACTACCGCCTGAGGGTCTCTTGACCTGGCGCAATACCTCTTTAGCTTTTTGTTGAGACGGGACGCCATCATGTCTATTTGAGGCAGTCCCCACCGATCCACGATCTGTGTGAAGACTTCTTGATGAAGTCCCCACTCTCCCGGATGCAGGTCGTGCCTGCTGAGGAAGTCCGCCTCCCAGTTGTCCACCCCCGGGATGAACACTGCTGATAGTGCGCTTACATGGCCTTCCGCCCAGCGCAGAATCCTGGTCGCCTCTGCCATGGCCACTCTGCTCCTTGTGCCGCCTTGGCGGTTTACATGAGCCACTGCCGTGATATTGTCCGACTGAATCAGAACTGGTTTGTTCTGAAGCCACTCCGCCTGGCGTAGGGCGTTGTAAATGGCCCTTAACTCCAGGACATTGATGTGGAGACAAGTCTCTAGGCTTGACCAGAGACCTTGGAAATTTCTTCCCAGTGCGACAGCCCCCCAACCTCGGAGCTCGCGTCCGTGGTCACCAGGATCCAGTCCTGAATGCCGAACCTGCGACCCTCTAGGAGGTGAGCACTATGCAGCCACCACAGGAGAGATACCCTGGCCCTGGGAGACAGGGTGATCAGTTTCTGCATATGTAGATGGGACCCGGACCATTTGTCCAATAGGTCCCATTGGAAAGTCCTTGCATGGAACCTGCCGAAGGGGATGGCCTCGTATGAAGCCACCATCTTCCCCAGAACCTTTGTGCAATGATGCACCGAAACCTTTTTTGGCTTTAAAAGGTTCTTGACCAGGGCTATGAGCTCGTAAGCCTTCTCCACCGGAAGAAAAACTCTTTTTTGGTCTGTGTCTAGAATCAGGCCCAAAAAGGGCAGACACGTTGCAGGTACTAGCTGGGATTTCGGTAAACTGAGAATCCAGCCGTGCATCTGCAACGTCTTCACGGACAGAGACACGCTGTCCAGCAACTTCTCCCGAGATCTCGCCTTTATAAGGAGATCGTCCAAGTACGGGATAATTGTGACTCCCTGCTTGCGCAAGAGCACCATCATTTCCGCCATTACCTTGGTGAAAATTCTCGGGGCCGTGGAAAGACCAAACGGCAACGTCTGAAATTGGTAGTGACAATCCTGTACTGCAAATCTCAGAAACGCCTGGTGAGGGGGGAAAATCGGAACATGAAGGTACGCATCCTTTATCGAAAGAAACTGGACAGTGAGGATCTACTGCGCCCACAGATAGCTGCAATGAGGGCGTACAGGGAGATGTCACTCTATCTCCAATGACACAATATATACACAAAAACAAAAGTCCGCCTTCTGCTGCGCTATCAGCAAGTCTTTGAATGAGCGATGTAGATATTTCACACAGTTGAAATCTCAAACTTCAGAATCCCGAAACGAGAGATACCAACGGCCCGAATGTTCAAAATCAATGGTATAGGACAGTGGTTCCCAAACTGTGTGCCGTGGCACCGGACACTTGCAGGGGTGCCTTGGGTTGGTGGTCCAGAACCAATTCAAATTCTGCATGGTCAATGTAAAAAGCAAAGCCAGTGTTAATGGCTGCCAATCATAAAATATATTGACAATCAGAAGCAAATCTTGTCACTCACCACATCAGTTACCCTAAGGATGACCTATAAATACAATTTACTTAATTTAATATTTCTTTCAAAAATTTTCAATAAGAAACTATTGGCTTAGGGGTGCCGCGAAAAAAAATCTGATACTCTAGGGTGCCGTGATTCAAAAAAGTTTGGGAACCACTGGTATAGGGGATCTATAACTGGCAATAATTGATAGATGTGAATGGTGAAGAAGTAGCAGAAGAATTCCTTATAGGTACGCACCGTACTCACATGTACGGTGTGTGCAAAGTGTCCATAAAGGTATCTTTTTCCTTCTTCACTTCAACACGTACTGGCCTTCTTCTATTTTCTTCAGCGGCCCCTCATGGGAAAGAGGAACAGACACGGGTAGAAACCCCAATAGTGTAATACGTTCAATGTATTGAAAAAATAAGATTTTACTCACCGGTAAATCTATTTCTCGTAGTCCGTAGTGGATGCTGGGACTCCGTAAGGACCATGGGGAATAGCGGCTCCGCAGGAGACTGGGCACAACTAAAGAAAGCTTTAGGACTACCTGGTGTGCACTGGCTCCTCCCACTATGACCCTCCTCCAGACCTCAGTTAGGATACTGTGCCCGGAAGAGCTGACACAATAAGGAAGGATTTTGAATCCCGGGTAAGACTCATACCAGCCACACCAATCACACCGTATAACTCGTGATACTATACCCAGTTAACAGTATGAAATATAACTGAGCCTCTCAACAGATGGCTCAACAATAACCCTTTAGTTAGGCAATAACTATATACAAGTATTGCAGACAATCCGCACTTGGGATGGGCGCCCAGCATCCACTACGGACTACGAGAAATAGATTTACCGGTGAGTAAAATCTTATTTTCTCTGACATCCTAAGTGGATGCTGGGACTCCGTAAGGACCATGGGGATTATACCAAAGCTCCCAAACGGGCGGGAGAGTGCGGATGACTCTGCAGCACCGAATGAGCAAACTCTAGGTCCTCCTCAGCCAGGGTATCAAACTTGTAGACTCTTGCAAAAGTGTTTGAACCCGACCAAGTAACAGCTCGGCAAATTTGTAAAGCCGAGACCCCTCGGGCAGCCGCCCAAGAAGAGCCCACTTTCCTCGTGGAATGGGCTTTTACTGATTTAGGATGCGGCAGTCCAGCCGCAGAATGTGCAAGTTGAATCGTGCTACAGATCCAGCGAGCAATAGTCTGCTTAGAAGCAGGAGCACCCAGCTTGTTGGGTGCATACAGGATAAATAGCGAGTCAGTTTTCCTGACTCCAGCCGTCCTGGAAACATATATTTTTCAGGGCCCTGACTATGTCCAGTAACTTGGAATCCTCCAAGTCCCAAGTAGCCGCAGGCACCACAATAGGTTGGTTCACATGAAAAACTGATACCACCTTAGGAAGGAATTGGGAACGAGTCCTCAATTCCGCCCTATCCATATAAAAAAATTAGATAAGGGCTTTTGCATGATAAAGCCGCTAATTCTGATACACGCCTGGCCGACGCCAAGGCCAACAGCATGACCACTTTCCACGTGAGGTATTTTAGCTCCACGGATTTAAGTGGCTCAACCCAATGCGACTTCAGGAAATCCAACACCACGTTGAGATCCCACGGTGCCACTGGAGGCACAAACGGGGGCTGACTATGCAGCACTCCCTTAACAAAAGTCTGAACTTCAGGCAGTGAAGTCAGCTCTATTTTGGAAGAAAATCGATAGAGCCGAAATCTGGACCTTAATGGAACCCAATTTTAGGCCCATAGTCACCCCTGACTGTAGGAAGTGCAGAAACCGACCTAGCTGAAATTCCTCCGTTGGGGCCTTCCTGGCCTCACAGCACGCAACATATTTCCGCCATATGCGGTGATAATGGTTTGCGTTCACTTCTTTCCTAGCTTTAATTAGCGTAGGAATAACTTCCTCCGGAATGCCCTTTTCCTTCAGGATCCGGCGTTCAACCGCCATGCCGTCGGTACGTCTTGGAACAGACAGGCCCCCTGCTGCAGCAGGTCCTGTCTGAGCGGCAGAGGCCATGGGTCCTCTGAGATCATTTCTTGGAGTTCTGGGTACCAAGCTCTTCTTGGCCAATCCGGAACAATGAGTATAGTTCTTACTCCTCTCCTTCTTATTATTCTCATTACCCTGGGTATGAGAGGCAGAGAAGGGAACACATACACCGACTGGTACACCCACGGTGTTACCAGAGCGTCCACAGTTATCGCCTGAGGGTCCCTTGACCTGGCGCAATATCTTTTTAGCTTTTTGTTGAGGCGGGACGCCATCATGTCCACCTGTGGCCTTTCCCAACGGTGTACAATCATTTGGAAGACTTCTGGATGAAGTCCCCACTCTCCCGGGTGGAGGTCGTGTCTGCTGAGAAAGTCTACTTCCCAGATATCCACTCCGGGAATGAACACTGCTGACAGTGCTAACACATGATTTTCCACCCATCGGAGAATCCTTGTGGCTTCTGCCATCGCCATCCTGCTTCTTGTGCTGCCCTGTCGGTTTACATGAGCGACCGCCGTGATGTTGTCTGACTGGATCAGCACCGGCCGGTGTTGAAGCAGGGGTCTAGCCTGACTTAGGGCATTGTAAATGGCCCTTAGTTCCAGAATATTTTAGTGTAGGGAAGTCTCCTGACTTGTCCATAGTCCTTGGAAGTTTCTTCCCTGTGTGACTGCCCCCCAGCCTCGAAGGCTGGCATCCGTGGTCACCAGGACCCAGTCCTGTATGCCGATTCTGCGGCCCTCTAGAAGATGAGCACTCTGCAGCCACCACAACAGCGACACCCTGGCCCTTGGAGACAGGGTTATCCGCCGATGCATCTGAAGATGCGACCCGGACCACTTGTCCAACAGATCCCACTGGAAGATCCTTGCATGGGACCTGGCGAATGGAATTTCTTTGTAAGAAGCTACCATCTTTCCCAGGGCTCGCGTGCATTGATGCACCGACACCTGTATTTGTATTAGGAGGTCTCTGTCTAGAGACGACAACTCCCTGGACTTCTCCTCTGGGAGAAACCCTTTTTTCTTGTTCTGTGTCCAGAACCATACCCAGGAACAGTAGACGCGTCGTAGTAACCAGCTGCGACTTTGGAATATTCAGAATCCAGCAGTGTTGTAGCACTTCCCGAGATAGTGCTACTCCGACAAACAACTGCTCCCTGGACCTCGCCTTTATACGGAGATCGTCCAAGTACGGGATAATTATTTCGGCCATTACCTTGGTAAATACCCTCGGTGCCGGGGACAGACCAACGGCAACGTCTGGAATTGGTAATGACAATCCTGGTGAGGAGGGTAAATAGGGACATGCAGGTAAGCATCCTTGATGTCCAGTGATACCATGCAATTCTCCAGGCTTGCAATAATCGCCCTGAGCGATTCCATTTTGAACTTGAACCTTCGTATATAAGTGTTCAAGGATTTCAATTTTAGAATGGGTCTCACCGAACCGTCTGGTTTCGGTACCACAAACATTTTGGAATAGTTACCCTTGCCTTGTTGAAGGAGGGGTACCTTGATTTCACCTGCTGGAAGTACAGCTTGTGAATTGCCGCCAGTACTACCTCCCTTTCTCCGAGGGCAGCAGGCAAGGCTGATGTGAGGTAACGGCGAGGGGGAGTCGCCTCGAACTCCAGCTTGTATCCCTGTGATACTACTTGCAGAACCTAGGGATCCACCTGTGGGCAAGCCCACTGGTCCCTGAAGTTCCCGAGACGTGCCCCCACCGCACCTGTCTCCACCTGTGGAGCCCCAGCGTCATGCGGTGGACTCAGAGGAAGCGGGGGAAGATTTTTGATCCTGGGAACTGGCTGTCTGGTGCAGCTTTTTCCTTCTTCCCTTGTCTCTGTGCAGAAAGGAAGCGCCTTTGACCCGCTTGCTTTTCTGAAGCCGAAAGGACTGTACCTGAAAATACGGTGCTTTCTTAGGCTGTGAGGAAACCTGAGGTAAATTTTTTTCTTCCCAGCTGTTGCTGTGGATACGAGGTCCCAGAGACCCTCCCCAAACAATTCCTCACCCTTAGGAGGCCTTCCATGTGCCTTTTAAAATCAGCATCACCTGTCAACTGCCGGGTCTCTTAATACCCTCCTGGCAGAATGGACATTGCATTAATTCTGGATGCCAGCCGGCAAATATCCCTCTGTGCATCCTTCATATATAAGACGACGTCTTTAAAATGCTCTATGTTAGGAAAATATTATCCCTGTCTAGGGTATTAATATTATCTGACAGGGTATCAGACCACGCTGCAGCAGTACTATTCATGCTGAGGCAATTGCAGGTCTCAGTATAGTACCTGAGTGTGTATATACAGACTTCAGGATAACCTCCTGCTTTTTATCAGCAGGCTCCTTCAAAGTGGCCGTATCCTAAGACGGCAGTGCCACCTTTTTTGACAAACGTGTGAGCGCCTTATACACCCTAGGGGATATCTCCCAACGTGACCTATCCTCTGGCGGGAAAGGGTACGCCATCAGTAACTTTTTAGAAATTATCAGTTTCTTATCGGGGGAACCCACGCTTCTTTACATACTTCATTCACTCTGATGGGGGAACAAAACACTGGCTGCTTTTTCTCCCCAAACATAAAACCCCTTTTTTGTGGTCTTGGGTTAATGTCAGAAATGTGTAACACATTTTTCATTGCCGAGATCATGCAACGGATGTTCCTAGTGGATTGTGTATATGTCTCAACCTCGTCGACACTGGAGTCAGACTCCGTGTCGACATCTGTGTCTGCCATCTGAGGTAACGGGCGTTTTTTGAGCCCCTGATGGCCTTTGAGACGCCTGGGCAGGCGCGGGCTGAGAAGCCGGCTGTCCCACAGCTGTTACGTCATCCAGCCTTTTATGTAAGGAGTTGACATTGTCGGTTAATACCTTCCACCTATCCATCCACTCTGGTGTCGGCCCCACAGGGGACGACATCCCATTTTTCGGCCTCTGCTCCGCCTCCACGTAACCTTCCTCATCCAACATGTCGACACAGCCGTACCGACACACCGCACACACACAGGGAATGCTCTGACTGAGGACAGGACCCCACAAAGTCCTTTGGGGAGACAGAGAGAGAGTATGCCAGCACACACCAGAGCGCTATATAATGCAGGGATTAACACTATAACTGAGTGATTTTTTCCCACAATAGCTGCTTGTATACACATAATTGCGCCTAAATTTGGTGCCCCCCCTCTCTTTTTAACCCTTTGAGCCTGAAAACTACAGGGGAGAGCCTGGGGAGCTGTCTTCCAGCTGCACTGTGAAGAAAAAATGGCGCCAGTGTGCTGAGGGAGATAGCCCCGCCCCTTTTTCGGCTGACTTTTCTCCCGCTTTTTTCATGGATTCTGGCAGGGGTAATTTATCACATATATAGCCCTGGGACTATATATTGTGATGATTTGCCAGCCAAGGTGTTTATATTGCCCTCAGGGCGCCCCCCCCCAGCGCCCTGCACCCATCAGTGACCGGAGTGTGAGGTGTGCATGAGGAGCAATGGCGCATAGCTGCAGTGCTGTGCGCTACCTTGTTGAAGACTGAAGTCTTCTGCCGCCGATTTTCAGGAACACTTCTTGCTTCTGGCTCTGTAAGGGGGCCGGCGGCGCAGCTCCGGGAACGAACACCAAGGTCGGGTCCTGCGGTCGATCCCTCTGGAGCTAATGGTGTCCAGTAGACTAAGAAGCCCAAACTACCACCAGTTAGGTAGGTTCGCTTCTTCTCCCCTTAGTCCCTCGCTGCAGTGAGTCTGTTGCCAGCAGATCTCACTGTAAAATAAAAAACCTAAAATATACTTTCTTTCTAGGAGCTCAGGAGAGCCCCTAGTGTGCATCCAGCTCAGCCGGGCACAAGATTCTAACTGAGGTCTGGAGGAGGGTCATAGTGGGAGGAGCCAGTGCACACCAGGTAGTCCTAAAGCTTTCTTTAGTTGTGCCCAGTCTCCTGCGGAGCCGCTATTCCCCATGGTCCTTACGGAGTCCCAGCATCCACTTAGGACGTCAGAGAAAAATAGATGTAGGAAAACTGAAGTGATGTTAATCCTTTTTCTCGTGGAGGACGTACCGTACTCACATAAAAACAGATAAAAGTACTCTTATAAAGGTATCTTTCAAAGGAACAGAATAACGGAAAGATGAGGCGTACCCCGAACTCACGTTCTGTAGATGTTATCAAATCACATCAAGGTTTCTTTGGGGGGGCAGCTTCTTACTTCTTCTCTATGGTGTTCTCGTCGGGACCACGGGATCCATAAAAACCACAGAGGAGAAGGACTTATGAAAATATGTCCGTTTTATTAACAATCAATGTTATAAAATAAGTAAAAAAGCTTCTTAGACATGGATCACAGCACTACAAACCCAGGCCGACGCCATGGCTGGCCTAACTATAGTTCCTGAATGTGTGTAAATGTGCTTCATGGTAATTTCCTGCTTGCGATCAGCAGGATCCTTGAGGGAAGCAGTATCCGGAGAAGGCAGTGCCACCTTCTTGGATAAGCGTGTCAGCGCCTTGTCTACTTTAGGTGCAGATTACCATCGTATCCGATCCTTCTGTGGAAAAGGATACGCCATGAGAATCCTTTTGGGAACATGGAGTCTCCTATCCGGAGATTCCCAAGCCTTTTCGCATAATTCGCTTAGCTCAAATGAGGACGGAAACGTGACCTCAGGCTTTTTCCCTTTATACATGTGAACCCTCGTGTCAGGGATATGCAAAACCTCTTTTATGGCAATAATCATGTCCCTAATACCTTTTGCCACCTTCGGCTGTAATTTTGCATCCTCATAGTCGACACTAGAGTCAGTATCTGTGTCGGTATCTGTGTCAGCGACCTGGGATATGGGGCACTTTTGAGACCCTGAAGGTCCTGGCACCACAGGGACAGGCACGGACTGGCTACCTGACTGATCCCTAGCTTCAGCCTTGTCTAATCTTTTATGCAGGAGATTTACATTTGCATTCAAGACATTCAGCATATCCACCCAGTCCGGTGTCGGCGTTGCCGACCTGACATTCAAGCACTCCCCCTCCACATTAAGCGAGCCTTCCTCATCAAACATCTCGACACACACGTACCGACACACTGCACACACCCAGGGAAACTTTTTCTGAAGACCCTTTGGAGAGACAGAGAAAGAGTATGCCAGCACACACCCCAGCGCAACAACCTGGAGACCAACACAGAATGCTTTTCCCCAGCAGCGCTGTATTATACTTTATCCGCCAATTATGTGCCCCCCCCCCTCTCTTTTTAAACTCCCTTCACTGTGTGTAAGCAGGGGAGAGTCCGGGGAGCTTCCTCTCAGCGTTCTGTGGAGAGAGAAATGGCGCTGGTGAGTGCTGAGGGTGAAGCCCCGCCCCCTCGGCGGCGGGCTTCTGTCCCGCTCAAAATCGTGTAAAATGGCGGGGGCTCAATTATATACATGTACAGTGCCCAGCTGTACATGTACAGTATATACCTATTTGCCATCTAAGAGGTGTTATTATTGCTACCCAGGGCACCCCCCCCTGCGCCCTGCACCCATACAGTGACCGGAGTGTGTGAGGTGACGTGGAGCAATGACGCACAGCTGCAGTGCTGTGCGTTACCTCTGTGAAGCTGAAGGCTTCTGCGGCCCGAGACGTCTTCTTGCTTCTGTTCTTCTGGCTCTGTGAGGAGAACGGCGGCGTGGCTCCAGGGGTGGACGCCCAGGACGAACCTGTGTTCACCCCCTCTGAAGCTAATGGTGTCCAGTAGCCGAAGAAGCAGATCCTATCAGTTAAGTAGGTCTGCCCCTCTCTCCTCAGTCCCTCGATGCATGGAGCCTGTTGCCAGCAGTGCTCCCTGTGAAAAAGTAAAAATCCAAACAAAAATGCTTTCTGTAGCAAAGAACTCAAGAGAGCTCCCTGCAGTGCGCCCTTCATCCTCTGGGCACAGTGTAAAACTGAGGTCTGGAGGAGGGACATAGAGGGAGGAGCCAGTGCACACCCAGAATCCAAAGCTTTCTTAAAGTGCCCTATCTCCTGCGGAGCCCGTCTATTCTCCATGGTCCTTACGGAGTCCTCAGCATCCTCTAGGACGTTAGAGAAACATAGGGGTAACTTTACTAAGATGGGAGTTCTATTTAAGATGGGATGTTGCCCATAGCAAACAATCAGATTTCAGGTATTATCTTCTAGAAGGTGCTAGATAAATTAAAACTAGAATCTGATTGGTTGCTATAGCAACATCCCATCTTAAATAGAACACCCATCTTAGTAAATTTACCCCGTAGTCACAAAATGCAATTAGAACACTTTAACATTTGCAAGATAAATGCAGAGTGTGTGGACAAGAATATTTCTGTTTCGGAATGCTGCCTATGAAATCCACCATGTGTTATAGTATGGGCAAATAAGAATCGCTGTCACAAGATTATTTTGTTAGGACATTTAATAATAAGGAGATTACAGCAGAAAACCTTTGTGCTATGTTTCCTTTATAATGTAGCACATTAGACAGAAAAAACATAAATAAATAGCAGTAAAAAACAAAGCTCATTAGACTAAATGCATAGTGTAAAGACAGCACAGCTGGAAGCACGCGAGGACAGTGAGTGGCTAGTTTTTCATTGGAGTAGAGCTAATTTTTGTTGTTTTCTTGAGGTGATGATAGTTCGGGAGAATCTTCATCAGGAAGTCCAGCTGTAGTGTTTGTGGCTGTATTGTACCAAAGAAAAAAAGAAAACAATATACATACATAACTGCAAACACCGTACAAACTATAACTGCCAATTACATTTCAATCAATTCCAAATATTTCTGACATTGGCTGTCTGCTGTGAAAGGTTCTACTACCTAACACGGAGTGTTTGACAGTGAATACAGAACTTTCAAATAAATGTAGTTTATTTCCTTAGAAATGATCAGTACTACATATATAAGTAATGTTGGGTACACACTGGCAGATAAATTGCCCAATCAATTGATCGGTGGGTGTGTATAAACGATATGTCTGTGAACTACATTGTTTACAGACATATCACGTCAGCTATACTGCACAGACTTGGGGGGTAATTCAGACTTGATCGCAGAAGCAAATTTGTTAGCAGTTGGGCAAAACCATGTCCACTGCAGGGGGGGCAGATGTAACATGTGCAGAGAGCGTTAGATTTGGGTGGGTTATTTTGTTTCTGTGCAGGGTAAATACTGGCTGCTTTATTTTTACACTGCAATTTAGATTTCAGTTAGAACACACCCCACCCAAATCTAACTCTCTCTGCACATGTTATATCTGCCCCCCCCCCCCCCCCCCCCTGCAGTGCACATGGTTTTGCCCAACTGCAAATATATTGGTGCACCATTCAGTGTGTTATTCAAATCCACTTCCTGTGGGAACAGCATCAGCAGCTGGGAGGCCTTGGATCCCAGGTTAAAGTGAGTTTTGTAAGGAGGAGGGGTGGGGGAGGAGTTGCGTGTACCCGTGTCAACTGTGCGGGAGGGGTGCGTTATTCTTCCACAGCTGTAACTGGTGCAGTGCGGGAGGGTGTTTGCTAGCTAGAACTGCCACCTGTGCGGGGAGGAGGGTGCGTTTGCTGGCCGTAGCTGTGCCGGACGGGTGGTGAGCTTGCTGGCCAGACAGGGTGGGCTGGGAGTGCCGGGGCTGTGCGTACTACATATAACAGCATTGAACTGTGGGTGGCAATGTCCCATGTGATTGCCGCATGTCCCGGGACAGGGTGCTCCATCTGGCCTCTGCATCCCTGACCCTGTGCAGAATGGATGGCATGGGAGAGAAGAGGGAGAGGGAAAGGGACAGCCACATCTTCCAGGACTTCCAGGCTGCTAATGCAAGTCGCTTTTGGAAAAGGAGGCTGTTCTGGCCTGTGTTGTAGGAGTACTTCAAGGGCTGGCTGGAGACCTGGGTTCTGCTGGTCCAGGGGCAGTGTTGTCTGGGTCAGGAGGGCACTGAGAACCCTCCAAGGACTTTCTTATCACCCAGTGAGTACCGTGTATACCCCTGTGTGCATTATACCTCAGTACCCCCCTGTGCCTCTGCCATGTTCTGTGGTGTAGGAATGGCCAGCAACCATCAATGATTCAAAATCCTCAATGGTTTATGGTCAATGTTCAATACTTTTGCTATCGATGGCGGAGAACAAGATGGGCCAAACACAGAAAGTACAGGTCGTGTAACCATCGATGGTCATCTATTGAATATTGTGGACACATAACATTTCTCCATCGATGGTCACCCCTACTGTGGTGGTGGGATTTGGGGGTGTTGCTGCGGATGGGGGAGGGGGGCCGGAGCAACCGTGGGTGGTGGACGGGGTGTGTGCGGGTGCAGAGGATGGGGCCCGGAGGTACTGCGAGTGGGGGAGTGGTGGGTAATGCTTCTCCTGCTTCTTCTCCTGGAAGCAACTAGGCTGCTGTCCTCCCTTTGGCAGTGGCTCTCCTCGAGACTTGCACAGCAGCCAATCACTACTGTTAGCTCCGGTGTCGTGTCTCAACGCGCCGCATTACAGGGAAGATGATGAACTCAATAAACTACAGCTTCCAGCAGGCCTTAGCACCGGAACGCTTCGGCGCTAAGGGCTGCTGGGAGCTGTAGTTTATTTAGTGCGTCTACTTCCCTGTAATGCGGCGCGTTGAGACACCGGCGCTAACAATAGTGACTGGCTGGCAGAACTGACTGACTCACTGAATCAATGTAAAAGGTGAGAGTGCTGTGCAGTGTCAGTGACACTGCACATCCACTGCACTGCACAGCACTGTCACCTTTTACATTGATTCAGCGTCCAGACATTACCCACTGCGATATCACCCACTCTATATGTTCCATTAGTCATCTCAGGGCTTCCAGGCCGGCAGCCCAGGTGCTGTGTTGTGGAGTCAGGGCCTCTGGGAATCTTAGCACAGCTGTGGCAGGGAGTCACTTCTGTGACATCACGCGCAGAGGAGGCTCCGGGGCTCAAGAGTATGCGGCGCAGGGAGGGCTATGAAAGCCTTCCGCTGCTCCGCTTTCATACACATCTATGCCGGTGGCCGCAGCTTTTGTTCCACCTGCGCCGCGGTTAGGGAGTGGGGATTGTTGATGCTGGAGGGGGCAGGCGGACTGGCAGCAGGACATAGGGTCATTCTGACCTGATCATAGCGGTGCTAAATTTAGCAAAGCACGATCACTTACACTGACATGTGGGGGGACGCCCAGCATTTCAGGCTGGCCCCCTCTTCCCCCGCACAAGTACAAAAGCATCGCACAGCGACAGGGCCCTGGTCGCAGTGGCTGCGTTGGCCGGACTATGCCCACAAAATGGCGGCTCCCCCTCCTGGCCAGTGACTGCCTCTGCGTGTCAATCAGGCAGAGGCGATCGCTAGGCAACGACAGCCATCAGCCATGTGCTGGCGCACTGTGGTGACGGCGCATGCACAGTTCTGACCTGATCGCTGCGCTGAACTGCAGCGAGCGATCAGGTCAGAATGATCCCCATAGGATGCTGCAGTAAAATATTTTTTCTCCCCCCCCTATCTCCAGCATAGAGACTTGCTGCAGATGCAGTGGCAAACCCTCCAAGTGTACCTTTTTGGCAGGTACAGTACCTTTTTTTTATGGTTTGTACTTGTTTTTGGCTGTCCAAACTTCCATTGAAAGTTTAGGGAAAGGGGCGTGGGCACGCCACTGTACCCGTGGTCACGCCCCCTTTTCGAATTTGTCTCGATTTTTGTGTGTAAATTGTTGGAGGGTATGTTGCTGCAGATGCAGTGGGCCTAGTTTGGGGTTTGGACCTGGAGCTGCAGCTCCATCAGCCCCATTGTTAGTCCTGCTCTGAGAACACACAGCAGCCAAAGGGCAGAGCCTCCCATTGGATGTAACCTATGTGGGAGGGCGTTTCTCACCCAATCAGCTGTGGACTGGATGTGATAGACCTGCTGCTAACCCAGCCTGCTAGCTCCTAGACACGCCCAGCGTTATCCACACAGTCACAGAGTGACAAATCAGGGCAATTATATAGGAGATGCAGTATATTTTCTCCTCACATATACGAAGGATTGCAGGAGACAGATGAAGCGAGACAGTGGGAGATGAAGGGAATGAGAGAGACAGTGTGAGATGAAGGAAGCGAGAGAGCAGAGGGAGCAATAGAGACCGTGGGAGAAAAAACTGGTAAAAGAAAGGCCTATTTCCTTTTCCTGTGTGCTCTGTAGAAGGCCAGCCCATTATGTAAATTGCAGGAATATTTTGCACATTTCATGACGATCTGCCAGTGTGCAAACAGGAAAGATGGCCAATGTCCTCAACAACAGATCTGCAGATAGCAATGGTGGTTGGTCAGTGCATAACATCTACAGATATATCTGCAGTGTGTGTACCAACCTTAATTCTGTACAGGACACTATACCATATACATTTCAAATTGTGACATGCATAAATGCTGTGGAAAAATGAAATTTTATATATATATATATATATATATATATATAGAGAGAGAGTGAGAGAGAATTAAATATAATATACATAAATGCGGAAGCCCTAACTCACTGACTGACTGATCACTAATTCTCTTACTTCCCGATATGTTGGGAAGCTGGAATGTAACACAGGTATTCTTCAGGTGTGAAATAGGAAAATTACGCATTTAGATGTAATTGTAATAAACCTCCTCTAAGAGGATGAAAAGGGGGCTGACATAATGACATAATTACCGATGCGTGGCTTGTCGCGTGTAACGCCCAAATAGACAATCGGATCAAAAGTGTAGCCACAGTTTGCCTATTATTTTTCTTAACAATTTGTTCAAAAGCCTCAAATACACAATTTACACATTAGCATCAAATTCAACGCATGTTGGTTAAAAGGGACAATTGATTCTATGTTGTGTATGATTTGGCTTATCATAGCTTTAGTGGAGGATAACAATTCTCAAAGGGGGAAATTTACTAAAGGGCTGTCTGTCAAAAACCGCCAGAAACAAGAAAATGTAGAAACCGTCATCAGACACATCACCATACAATATTTTTATTAGTATAGACTAAAAACCGTTAGATTTCTCTAGCAGTGTTGGCCCAATGAAGGCAGTCATTATGTATTTATGCAGGAGGAAAATAACATAGAATTGGGTGCAAACATAAATTTGAATAATTGGTAAGAAAAAAATAATTATGATGGGAGCAACAGTTATTATTTTATGGTGCTATAAATGGTGCCCACATCATAAAATAACCCCCCCCTCCTGCAATAAAATATATATTTTTTAGCCAATTAACAATATTGCTTCTTTAATAAAATAAAATAAAATAAAATAAATATTGCTCTTTTCAACAAATTAAAAGAAAATCACCAAGTTTTATTCATAACTAGCTGTTCTACTAGTTCTTTGCACATGAGTTTCTGATTTTCACGTTTGTACATATAGATTAGTGTACAAAATGTGTTAAACCTATAGAGATGTAAATTTGAGACGTCTTAATGTAAGTAAATATGAATCCATGGTTGTTGGCGTTACCTGAGGAGCACCCGTAGAAGATATGGTAAAAAGTGACAGGACCATTTCTGTAGCATATTAAATTCTACACACTGGAGGTGCAATCCAAATTTTGATCAGATTGTACGTTTGGGCGTTATCGTCCACGCAACGCAAGCCAAACATCGGTAATGATGTCATTATGTCAACCCCCTTTTCATTATTAAAATTCTAATTACGTAGTTTTCCTATGTCCCACATGCAGAATACCTATGTTACATTTCAGCTTCCTAACATATCGGGAAGGAAGAAAATTAGTGATGAGCCAGTCAGTCAGTGAGTGAGGGCTTTCGCATTTATATATAAAATAATATTACCCCAATAACAAAATTACTAATATTATTTTCCTCCTTAATTAAGACATAATGATTGCCTTCAATAAATTGTACAGGGAGTCCTCACGCTCTGAGGGCTATGTAGATGCGGTGGTTTTGTGGCAGGTTATGCCAGTGGTTTAAATGCAGAATCCAATCTGTAGATTAGTAAATCTGGAGGACTGGAGGTGAAACATCCCCGGTGATGGGACAGCAGGTTTAATACACCAGCAATCCTGCCCTTTAGTGAATTTACCTCTAAGCATTCAGTTCTTTACATACATATAAAGAATACAGAAATAATGTTCTGACATCTGTACCGACCTGTGGACGCTCTGTCTGCACACGACGTAGACACTCAGACCCATATATGACAGTGTTCTCTGGGATTACTTCACACGTTTCCACTTGGCAGCAAGCACCAATTATGCAGCCACTAGTCAGAATGACATTCCTGCCCACAAATGCTAGCAAAATAAATATAGGTAGATGTCAGGTTAACAAACTTGTACATGTTATAACAAATAAGCATATTTTAATATGCCAATATACCTTAACTTTGCCTTATAAACACAAAACACAAAGTAGAGTCTAAATAATGATTTGAGCATTTACTGGTATATACACTGTATATTTTTTTACATTTCCGTATAAATATATATATATAAATATATATATATGCCAAATATAGGGTATTTATATGCAACACAACCTGACACACCTTTGGTGTTAATAAGTTTATGGGGTATATGCAATTGCGGTCGAATTCCCGAAATTGTCGAATTTCGGGAATTTTTCGCCAAAAAAAAAAAATCGTCAATGCAATTCAGTGCTTTCCGTCAAAAAAACGGACTTTCAAAATTCGACTTTTTGAAATTCGACTTTTGTCAAATTCGACTTTTCTGCAATGATACAAGTGCTGCAATTCGACCAAAGTGTATTCAATTCAAGTTTGGAAATTCGACAACAGTGCTTTTAGACAGTAAATTCGTCATTTTCAATCCGCCACACTTTGGAGGGTGAAACCAATAAAAAAAATTTAAAACATGTTTTTTTTGGAGTTTTTTTTTTTGGTAACAGCATATCTATTTATATTAGAAGGGATTAGGTACTTGGTTTGTCTTTTTTGGAGGCACAAGTATTATTTATATATTTAAAATTTTTTTTTTTTTTTTTTTTTTTTTTTATAGCTGGAACGGTAAAATCAAGGAAAAAAATGGCGTGGGGTCCCCCCTCCAAAGCATAACCAGCCTCGGGCTCTTCGAGCTGGTCCTGGTTCTAAAAATGCGGGGGAAAATTTGACAGGGGATCCCCCGTATCTTTAAAACCAACACCGGGCTCTGCGCCTGGTGCTGGCGCAAAAAATACGGGGGACAAAAAGAGTAGGGGTCCCCCGTATTTTATACACCAGCATCGGGCTCCACTAGCTGGACAGATAATGCCACAGCCGGGGGTCACTTTTATACAGTGCCTTGCGGCCGTGGCATGAAATATCCAACTAGTCACCCCTGGCCGGGGTACCCTGGGGGAGTGGGGACCCCTTCAATCAAGGGGTCCCCCCCCCAGCCACCCAAGGGCCAGGGGTGAAGCCCGAGGCTGTCCCCCCCATCCAAGGGCTGCGGATGGGAGGCTGATAGCCTTGAGAAAAATGTCAGAATATTGTTTTTTCCAGTAGTACTACAAGTCCCAGCAAGCCTCCCCCGCAAGCTGGTACTTGGAGAACCACAAGTACCAGCATGCGGGAGAAAAACAGGCCCGCTGGTACCTGTAGTACTACTGGGAAAAAAATACCCAAATAAAAACAGGACACACACACCGTGACAAGTACAACTTAATTACATACTGCCGACACACACATACTTACCTATGTTGACACGCCGACTGCCACAGTCTCCGACGATCCGAGGGTACCTGTAAAAAAATTATACTCACCTTCCAGCGTCCAGAGATAAATCCACGTCCAGAGTATAATCCAGGTACTTGGCAAAATAACAAAACGCAAAAACCCGTGCCAGCGGACTGAAAGGGTTCCCATATTGACACATGAGACCCCTTTCCCCGAATGCAGAGACCTCTCCGTGACAGCTGTCACTGAAAGGTCTCTTCAGCCAATCAGCGAGTGCAACGTCCTTGCACTCTGCTGATTGGCTCTGCGCGTCTGAGCTCAGACAGCGCATCGCAAAGCCTCTCCATTATATTCAATGGTGGGAACCTTGCGGTTAGCGGTGGGGTCACCCGCCGGTCAGCGGCTGACCGCGGGTAACCCCCCCGCTGACGGCAAAGTTCCCACCATTGAAAGTAATGGAGAGGCTTTGCGATGCGCTGTCACAGCACAGACAGCGCACAGCCAATCAGGTGAGCGCCACGTAGTAGCGCTTCCTGATTGGCTGAAGGGACCTCAGTGACAGGAGTCACGTGGGGTCCCGGCACATTCGGTGTAAGGGGTCTCATGTGTCAATATGGGACCCCTTTCAGTCCGCTGGCTCGGGTTTTTGCGTTTTGTTATTTTGCCAAGTACCTGGATTATACTCTGGACGTGGATTTATCTCTGGACGCTGGAAGGTGAGTATAATTTTTTCACAGGTACCCTCGGATCGTCGGAGACTGTGGCAGTCGGCGTGTCAACATAGGTAAGTATGTGTGTGTCGGCAGTATGTAATAAAGTTGTACTTGTCACGGTGTGTGTGTCGTTTTTATTTGGGTATTTTTCCCCAGTAGTACTACAGGTACCAGCGGGCCCGTTTTTCTCCCGCATGCTGGTACTTGTGGTTCTCCAAGTACCAGCTTGCGGGGGAGGCTTGCTGGGACTTGTAGTACTACTGGAAAAAACAATATTCTGACATTTTTCTCAAGGCTATCAGCCTCCCATCCGCAGCCCTTGGATGGGGGGGACAGACTCGGGCTTCACCCCTGGCCCTTGGGTGGCTGGGGGGGGGACCCCTTGATTGAAGGGGTCCCCACTCTCCCAGGGTACCCCGGCCAGGGGTGACTAGTTGGATATTTAATGCCACGGCCGCAGGGCACTGTATAAAAGTGACCCCCGGCTGTGGCATTATCTGTCCAGCTAGTGGAGCCCGATGCTGGTGTAAAAAATACGGGGGACCCCTAACTCTTTTTGTCCCCCGTATTTTTTGCACCAGCACCAGGTGCAGAGCCCGGTGCTGGTTTTAAAAATACGGGGGATCCCCTGTCAATTTCCCCCCCGCATTTTTAGAACCAGGACCAGCTCGAAGAGCCCGAGGCTGGTTATGCTTTGGAGGGGGGACCCCACGCCATTTTTTTCCGGGTTTTTCCCGTTTTTTTAATTCGCCGCATAATCCGGCAAATCGGTCGTTTTTCGCCCGCGGGAATGTCGAATCTGTTTTTCATTGAATATGGTGAATTCCGGCAGCCACCTGCCGGAATTCACCTGTCGAATTGTGTCGAATTAAAAAAACGGCGATAATTTGCCGCGATTCGCCCGCAATTGCATATACCCCTATGTATTTTCTGTATTCCAACAAGGATTTGTTATTATAATCAGCACAAATACTTTTCTAAAGACACATATAGAGAGAAATACAGTTCATTGGCCCTCATTCAGATGTGGATGGAGTAGTGGCTCATGCAGCAAAGTACCAATGATCGGTACTTTATGCATGCATCAGACACGTACTGCAAGGTTGGCTGCACTATGGCATCAGACTGTCAGTGACCAACAGTCTGATGCTGTTTGGGGGCGGCAACGACCTCAGTTTCTCTAAACAGAGGCGTTACAGGTGAGGAACGAGGCCAGGATCTCAGTCAGAGGAAGGAGATTTTTGGCCTCTAGGTAGGACTTGCGGCAGCCGGCTTGTGCTACCCCATGGGACACACAGCCGGCCGATGGTGCCGGGGGAGATCAGATGGGATCAGTAATGCAGCAGGAGGCGTGACTCCCCTTCAGTAGCGGATCTTGCCACGGGCAAGCAGGACTTTTGCCCGGGGCGCCGCCTCCCGGAGGGCGCAGGGCGCCATCCGGAGGGCACCGCACCAGGGCAAAATCCGCTGCTGCTGTGCTGCACACTGCCCCTGCTGCCGCTGTGAAGGGAAACTAGACGCTACGCATCTAGTTTCCCTTCGTGGAGAGGTCCTTTACTGTGCGGTGCGCGATGATGTCATCGCGCACCGCACATTTCAGAGCGCTACAGTAGTCTGTACAGGGGGCGTAAATGACCACGCCCCCTGTACGAAGCCACGCCCCTATTTCCGCCCGGGGCGCACAGAGCCCCAGAGCCGGCTTTGCTCCCCTTGTTGCATTACCATATTAGTGCTATCTATGTAAGCAGCAGCGATAGCCCCTGCAACCACATTTGAATGAGGGCCATTGTGCACAATGACTTATATGAACTATGCATAGAATAAACAAAAACTAGGATGTTTTTCCTTGATCCACAATATTAATAAAGTATGTGCATTTGTTACCCATATATAAAATCATAACAGACAAATATTTTCCTGAAGTTCTACATTTTCTTTAACTGTACATATGAGGATTATTCATTATCTTTCTTCCTCTTGTGTTTAGGTGTCTAAACCATAATGTGTATTGGCCAATTATAGCACAGGAATTTCCTTTCCGTCCCAGCTTTGTGATGATGGCAATTAGATGCTAAAATGCACTTTCCCAAGCTTCCAGCCTTTTGTTCAAAATAGGATTTTGGTTACCTACCAGTAAATCCTTTTCTCGTAGTCCGTAGAGGATGCTGGGGTCCACATTAGTACCATGGGGTATAGACGGGTCCACTAGGAGCCATTTGCACTTTAAGAGTTTGAGAATGTGGGCTGGCTCCTCCCTCTATGCCCCTCCTACCAGACTCAGTCTAGAAACTGTGCCCGAGGAGACGACATACTTCTAGAGAAGGATAATACACAGATAGAGGTGAGATTCATACCAGCTCACACATACAAGGCACGTCAAGCCAACTAGCTTGAACTACTCAGCAACAGCTGAAACATTACTTACCAAGTAACAATACAGTACTCAACTAAAACGAAGTTGTACTGAACAAAATAACACCTGCAGGAAAACGAAGCGCTGGGCGGGCGCCCAGCATCCTCTACGGACTACGAGAAAAGGATTTACCGGTAGGTACCAAAATCCTATTTTCTCTTTCGTCCTGGAGGGTGCTGGGGTCCACATTAGTATCATGGGGATGTACCAAAGCTCCCAGAATGGGAGGGAGAGCGCGGAGGCACCTGCAGAACTGATTGACTGAACTTCAGATCATCAGAATCCAAAGTATCGAACTTGTAAAACTTTTCAAACATGTTCGACCCAGACCAAAGTTGCAGCTTGGCAAAGTTGTACTGCCGAGACACCCCGGGCAGCCGCCCAGGAAGACCCCACCTTACGAGTAGAGTAGGCCTTAACAGATTTTGGACATGGCAGTCCTGCCATAGAATAAGCGTGCCTGGATAGTGAACCTGATCCAGCGAGAGATCGTCTGCTTAGAAGCAGGACACCCAATTTTCTTGGGATCATATAGGACAAATAGAGAGTCCGACTTTCTGTGATGAGAAGTTCACATATATCTTCAGAGCCCTTACAACATCCAAGGACTTTGATGTAATTGAGGAGTCAGTAGCCATTGGCACCACAATAGGTTGGTTAATATGAAATGCCAACACAACCGTCGGAAGAAACTGCTGACATGTCCTGAGCTCAGCTCTATCTTCGTGGAAGATCAAGTAAGGGCTTTTACAGGATATAGCCCCCAGCTCGGACACACGTCTAGCAGAAGCTAAGGTCAACAAAGTGACCGTCTTCCATGTAAGAAATTTGACCTCCACCTTCTGTAGAGGCTCAAACCAATCCGACTGGAGGAACTGCAACACCACGTTAAGGTCCCAAAGCGCCGTGGGCGGTACAAAATGAGGTTGGATATGCAGAACTCCCTTCAAAAAGATCTGAACCCCAGGGAGGGCAGCCAATTGTTTCTGAAAGAAAATGGATAGGGCTGAAATCCGGACCTTCACAGATCCCAACCTCAGACCCATATCCACTCCTGCTTGCTGGAAGAGGAGGAAACGTCCCAGTTGAAACTCCACCGTAGGAAACTTCTTGGACTCACACCAAGAGACATATTTCTTCCAAATACAATGGTAATGTTTAGACGTTACCCTCTTCCTAGCCTGTATGAGGGTAGGAATAACCTTCTTCGGAATGCCCTTCCGAGCAAGAATCAGGCGCTCAACTTCCATGCCGTCAAACGTAGCCGCAGTAAGTCTTGATAGGCGAACGGCCCCTGCTGCAGTAGGTCCTCCCAAAGAGGAAGAGGCCTCGGCTCCTTATGCAGTAGATCCAGAAGGTCCGCGTACCAAGCCCTTCTTGGCCAGTCTGGGGCAATGAGGATCACTTAAACCCTTGACCTCCTTATGAGCTTCAGGATTCTTGGGATGAATGGGAGTGGTGGAAACACGTACACTGACTGGAACACCCACGGAGACACCAGGGCGTCCACTGCCACTGCTGTGGGTCCCTCGACCTGGAACAATAACGCCGAAGCTTCTTGTTGAGACGAGAGGCCATCATGTCTATTTGGGGTAAACCCCAAAGGTCTGTTATTTCCTTGAACACCTCCGGATGGAGGCCCCACTCTCCTGGATGGAGATCGTGTCTGCTGAGGAAGTCTGCTTCCCAGTTGTCTACTCCCGGAATGAAGATGACAGCGCTAACGTGTGCTTTTCTGTCCAGAGGAGTATTCTTGTCACCTCTGACATTGCCGCTCTGCTCTTCGTTCTGCCTTGTCGGTTTATGTAAGCCACTGTTGTTACATTGTCCGACTGCACTTGAATGGCCCGATTTCTCAGAAGAGGGGCCGCCTGAAGAAGACCGTTGTATACGGCTCTTAGTTCCAGAATGTTGATGGGCAGACCGGCTTCCAGGCTTGACCACCGTCCTTGGAAGGTTACTACTTGAATGACTGCTCCCCAGCCCCTGAGGCTCACATCCGTTCTTAGAAGGACCCAGTCCTGAATCCCAAACCTGCGGCCTTCCAGTAGGTGAGGCAATTGGAGCCACCAAAGGAGTGAAATCCTCGCCTTTGGCGACAGACGAATTCTCTGGTGCATGTGGAGGCGAGATCCAGACCACTTGTCCAGGAGATCCAGTTGGAAGGTCGAAGTCAAAAATATTACATAGAGAGAACATACAAACCCCATACATTATGAGTCGCCATGCTTGCGAATACGCACAGCAATATATAGTAACACGCATTTACATAGACATGCCACAAAGATATATTCAACACACATTTCATACAGCACATAAATTTAAACATATCAAGCACCAGACATCATGTTTTAAAATTATATAATGGAATATAACGTCACGTATGTGTATTGTTGGAGCGGAGCAAGATGGACATGTCGTGCTTGGTCTCAAAATAACCAGATTAATGTGTGGATTCATTTGATGCCTGTGAATAAGTTGTAGCACATTGCCATGAGTAGATATGATTAAATGTAGGAATATGAAGTCACTTTTACTGGAACAAAAGAATATATTCAAAGGAGCATGTGTGGATAGGAAACCAAAGGCCAGCAACCTTGAACAAAAGCCCTCACACTGACCAATGACTCATGAATGAGAAAGTTCCCTTTCCTAGACCAATAACAGAGATCTGTACGCCTCCAAAAAACTCATGTATAGCTGATCCCACACAGAAGAGTTTCCTGTTTCTCTCCTGGGTCCAGAGCGAGATGGTGTGTTGGTGATACTCTGATGTTAGCTGGTGTTGAGGCAGAGCTAAAGATGGAAGAACTGGAGCGATTAGTGCATAAAGTACATTGAGAGAGATGGTAATTGTATGCTGGCCGTGTCTGTAATGAATTAGTTTGTAATAACTGCTTACTGTGTAAATTGTAACCATGTAAATATATATATATATATATATATATATTATATATATATATATATATATATATATATATATACTGTACATGTGATATATTGTATACATATCCTTTAAATAACAAATATATACATCAATGAGCTTTGGAACTCAGATAATGTGTGGGTGTATTGTTTTCTTTTTGGGATGTAGTGTTTTGTGACGTACAGCGCATATTCATAGCACATGGTAATAAGATGCGCCTGGCGTCCGCAGTATATATTAGAGCTGGAATTTTAAATATTTATTAGAAAGTAATTTGACTTGAACACTCCCGTACTGGAGAGCCTCGTAAGGGGCCACCATCTTTCCTAATAGGCAAATGCATTGATGAACCGACACCCGGGGTGGCTTCAGGACATCTTTGACCATGGCTTGTATCACCAACGCCTTTTCCTGCGGATGAAACACCCGCTGCACTTCCGTATCCAGGATCATTCCCAGAAATGACAATCTCTGGGTTGGTTCCAAATGTGACTTTGGAAGTTTCAAAACCCAACCATGACTCCTGAGGAGGCTTGTTGTAAGAACAATGGATTGCAGCAGCTTGTCCTTGGACGATGCTTTTATCAGTAGATCGTCCAGATATGGAATGATGTTCACACCCTGCTTGCGGAGGAGTATCATCATTTCCGCCATCACCTTGGTAAACAGCCTCGGTGCTGTGGAGAGGCCGAATGGCAGAGCCTGGAACTGAAAATGACAGTCCAGCAATGCGAAGCGGAGATAAGACTGATGCGGCAGCCAGATCGGAATGTGAAGGTACGCATCCTTGATATCCAGTGATACCAGGAATTCCACTTCTACCAGACCTGATATCACCACCCTGAGAGACTCCATCTTGACCTTAAACTCCTTCAGAAAAGGGTTCAGTGATTTTAGGTTTAGAATTGGCCTGACCGAACCATCCAGTTTCGGTACCACGAAAAGGTTGGAATAGTAACCTTTGTTCAGCATGTGAGGTGGTACCGGCACAATGACCTGTGCCTCTACCAGCTTGAAGTACTGTGCTGTCCTCCAACAGAGTTGGTAAGCCTGACTTGAAAAAGCGATGAGGAGGGAAACTTTGAAATTCCAGCCTGTATCCCTGAGACACAATGGGGGTAATTCTGAGTTGATCGCAGCAGGATCTTTGTTAGCAGTTGGGCAAAACCATGTGCACTGCAGGGGAGGCAGATATAACATATGCAGAGAGAGTTAGATTTGGGTGTGGTGTGTTCAATCTGCAATCTAAATTGCAGTGCAAAATAAAGCAGCCAGTATTTACCCTGCACAGAAACAAAATAACCCACCCAAATCTAACTCTCTCTGCACGTTATATCTGCCTCCCCTGCAGTGCACATGGTTTTACCCAACTGCTAACAAAAATCCTGCTGCGATCAACTCAGAATTACCCCCAATATCTACCACCCAGGGATCCAGGCCGGACGATACCCAGACATGACTGAAATGTCTGAGTCTCGCTCCCACTGGCCCCACCACCGTTGCGTGCAGTCCACCGTCATGCAGAGGACTTTGGGGTACCCGTAGCAGGCTTTTGTTCCTGGGAACCTGCAGCGGCAGGTTTCTTGGACTTAACCCGACCTCCCCTAAAGAAGGTATTGGATGTTCTGGCCTTTATAGGCTTGTTAGGCCGAGAGGACTGCGGTGCAGTTGAAGAGAACGATTTCTTCGGAGAAGGTGCTGCTGAGGGAAGAAACGGAGACTTACTGTAGCGGTGGATATCCACGCGTCTAGAGCTTCCCCAAAGAGAGCCTGACCTGTATAGGGTAGTGACTCCACACTTCCTCTGGATTCCGCGTCGGCCGACCACTGGCGCAGCCATAGTCCCCGACGAGCTGAAACAGACATGGAAGAAATTCCCGCAGCCATGGTTTTACTCGGTTCTCAATACGGCATCTTATTGGCTATCCAAAACACGTGACATCCGTGAGCCAATAAGATGCCGTTTTGAGAACCGAGTAAAACCGAATCCGCACATCACTACTAGCAACCCTGTCAGAAATCTGAGAAATCCATGTTTTGATAGAGGAAAACCACTCTGGTTCCCTTGCTGGTATCTGTGCTAAATCAGTGCTAACCTGATTACATGTAATCAGGATCATCCTGGGAGGATAAACCCTCTGCAGCATATGACACAGTGTCCCTGGACATAGCTAAAGGAGACCACCAAACACTCCACACACACACACACACACACACACACACACACACACACACACACACACACACACACACACACACACACGTGGGGGCAAACAGAGTTTCCCCCCAAGAAAGGCAAGAGAGACACAGAGATCGGAGCCAACCCACAAAACAGCGCTTTTAGTAAAAGGCAACCCCTTACCAGCGCAGACTGTGTCCCTTAATAGGAGACACAGTAATTTTACAGCCTCCCCTCCCTTTTACAACCCCCTGGTACCGTATACAGACAGATGGAGCTGCTGTGGAGGGACCTGTTCTTCCATCCAGCGCTGTGCAGGCAGGAAAATGGCGCTGGAACGCTGCTGGGTCTGCTCTGAGAAGCTCCGCCCCCTTAATAGCGCTGTCTTCCCGCTCTTCAAATTTTATACTGCCGAGAGACTTTGGCGCTACTGCACCCATGTACAGTGTAAACGGCTCCGACACGGGAATAATCCAATTCAGAGTCACCAAGGAATGGGTCAGTCCCAGATCTTACCCGGTTTCGAATAGTTTTAGAAATCTCGGGTCAGACCCGGGACTTGGGAAGAAAAGTGATATCAATTGTACCGTAAACACTACCCAGCTGTTATATTCTAACAGCAACAGAAAATATAGCTTACACTTATAAAGTTACTATGGGATGAAATACAGTCTAAAAGTAAAATTATCAACACTAATTTTGTTTTAAACATTGCTATTGAAGCTGTAATGTACTGAGGAAATGATCTTATTTTACCAGAGGTGTGGAAAAAATAAAAGGAGACGCACAGATATACAAGAAAGTAATAGCTTACCTTTGGATTCAATAACATTATTGTCCCCCATCTTCATTGCCTGGGAATCTAGGTAAGGCCATTAAGGTCTATGTCATATAAATCTTCCAAGATATTCAAAGATAACATTTCTAAAGAAGATAAAAACTTTGATGATTGGAGGTCTTCAGAAAAAAGTTCCAAGCATATAACTCAGCACCCCAATCAGCATGTTTTGGAAACTGAGCAGTGAATACTGAACCCCATGTAACAAACACCCATGTTAACCAATCTTAATGGCGGGAAGTCACAGATTGCCCATGACCAAAGAGATCAACCCTATGAAGCCAAGCAGTAGCACAATAAGTGAATATTGTATAGCCTATCTTATTTATCTTTACACATATATACGAAGAATTCAATTAGCCATGGGGCTTACCGCAGGGTTTTAGCTTCCAGGTTAAGTGCCAGGAGCTATTTCATTAGAGTCCACAACTAGCATCGTGAATTGCACTTAATGCGGATTTCTGCTCAGACCCTCCTGAGGTGCCAACAGAAATCCATGTTAACTAGTGCTTCTGGGGCTAGTTGTTGGCAGTAATTTCATAGCTCCGGCACTTAACTTTCAAGCTAAAAAGAGGATTTTAATTACCTACCGGTAAATCCTTTTCTCGTAGTCCATTAGGGATACTGGGGACACTTAGTACGATGGGGTATAGATGGGGTCCAAAGGAGCCGGTGCACTTTAAATTTCTTCAACAGGGTGTGCTGGCTCCTCCCCTCTATGCCCTCCCTCACAGCTCAGTCTAGGAAAACTGTGCACGAAGGAAATGGACATACTTAAGAGGAGGAAACATAACAAGACAACTAGTGGAGAGATTAATGAACCAGCACACAGCAGAACAAACATACTAGCAACAGCTAGTGAAACCAGAAAACAGCAATAGCTGTGTAACCAGAACAATAACTTGCAGGAAGGCGAAGCACAGAGGTAGGCGCCCAGTATCCCTTATGGACTAAGAGAATGGATACTGGGGACACTTAATGGGGACGTCCCATAGCTCCCAGAATGGGTGGGAACATGCTGAGACGCCTGGAGCACCGGATGTCCAAACTGGACATCCTCAGTAGCCAGGGTATCAAACCTGTAAAATTTGACAAATGTGTTTGTCCCTGACCAGGTAGCAGCCCGCCACAGTTGCAAGGCCAAGACACCACGGGCAGCCGCCCAGGAAGAGCCCACAGACCTGGTAAAGTGGGCCTTGACAGACCAAAGAATAGGCAAGGCCCGCAAAGCATAGGCCTGTTGAATAGTAAGCCTAATCCAACGGGCAACAGACTGCTTGAAGCAGGACAACCCTTTTTGTAAGCATTATACAGCACAAAGAGGGAATCCGATTTTCTGAAAGCAGCAGTCCTCTTGACGTAAATCCACAGGGCTCGCACCACATCCAAGGACTCAGGAATTGAGGAAGTGGTCGAAGCTGACGGAACCACAATAGGCTGCTTTAGCTGGAATGCAGAAACCACCTTAGGCAGGAACTGTTGTCGAGTCCTGAGTTCCGCTCTATTCTCATGAAAGACCAGGTAAGGACTCATACAGGACAAAGCACCAAGTTCTGAAACGCACCTAGCGGAAGTCAAGGCAAGGAGCATGACCGTCTTCCACGTAAGGTACTTGTCCTCTACTGACATCAGAGGTTCAAACCAAGAGGACCGTAGAAAGGCCAGAACCACGTGTAGATCCCAAGGTGCCGTGGGTGGCAAAAAAAAGGAGGCTGGATGTGAAGGACACCCTGCAGAAACATCTGTACCTCAGGCAAAGCAGCCAATTTCTTCTGAAAGAAAATGGACAAGGCCGAGATCTGAACCTTAATAAAGCCCAACCTTAGGTCCATATCCTGTATGAAACACAAAAAGCGCCCCAGGTTGAAATCCGCAGGTGGATATTTCGGCCCTCACAACAGGAGACGTATCTTTTCCAGATATGGTGGTAATGCTTCGATGTGACAGCTTTCCTGGCTTGATTCATGGTGGCAATAACCTTACCTGGAATTCCCTTCTCAGCTAGAAGGTTCAGCTCAACCGCCATGCCGTTAAACAAAGCCGCCGTAAGTCCGGGTAGACTAACGGTCCTTGCAGAAGAAGATCATCCCGAAGTGGCCAGAAGATCCGCGTACCAACCCCTTCGAGGCCAGTAAGGGGCAATGAGAATTGCCTGAACTTCCTCTCTTCTGATTATTTTTAGAACCCTGGGAAGCAACGAAATCGGAGGAAACAGGTACACCAGCCGGTAAACCTATGGTGTTGTCAGCGCGTCCATTGCCGCTGTCAGAGGGTCCCTCATCCTGGAACAATAGCACTGAAGCTTGCTGTTGAGCCGAGAGGCCATCAGATCGATATGCGGACAGCCCCACCGATCTGTTTTCAGTCAAAATACCTGCGGGTGGAGACCCCACTCTCCAGGGTTTAGGTCGTGACGACTTAGGAAGTCCGCCTCCCAGTTGTCTACTCCTGGAATGAATATGGCTGATACCGCCCTTGCATTCCTTTCGACCCAGAGGAGAATCTTGGATACCTCCCATTGCAGGCCCTGCTCTTCGTCCCTCCTTGCCGATTTGACGTAAGCCACTGCCGTGGCATTGCCTGATTGAACTTGAATGGCTTGACCTTGGAGCAGATGAGAAGCCTGCAGCAGAGCATTGAATATTGCTCTGAGTTCCAGTATGTTTATAGGAAGGCAGGCTTTGAGGCTTGACCACCTGCCCTGAAACTGTGCCCCATGGTTAACAGCTCCCCAGCCCCGAAGACTCGTGTCCGTGGTCAAGACAATCCAATCCTGGATCCCGATGCTCCGCCCCTCCAAGAGGTTGGAGGGTTGCAACCACCACAGGAGAGAAATCCTGGCCTGCGGTATGAGACATATGACCTTGTGCATCTGCAGATGCGAACCCGACCACTTCTTTAGGAGATCCAGTTGGAATGTCCTTGCATGGAATCTGCCAAATTGAATGGCCTTGAAGCAGGCCACCATATTTTCCAACAGACGGGTGCAAAGATGTACAGACCCCCTGTTTGGCTGCAGAACTGCCCGAACCAACTCCTGAAGTGCCTTCGCCTTGTCTCCAGGAAGGAAGACCCCCTGAGCCACTGTGTCTATGATCATTCTGAGGAACTGGAGACGCTGGGTTGGCTCCAGGTGGGATTTTTGAAAATTCAGAATCCAACCATGTGTGACAACAGGGATGTCGTGCGGCAGATGCTGTCCAGCAGTAGTTCCATTGATCTTGCTTTGATCAGCAGATCGTCTAGGTAGGGGACAATGTTCACGCCCTGAATCCTGAGTTGGAACATAATTTCCGCCATCACTTTGGAGAAGACCCTTGGGGCCGTGGATAGGCCGAAGGGTAGCGCCTGGAACTGGTAGTGTTCCTCCAACAGAGAAAACCTGAGGTAGGCCTGATGAGGCGGCCATATCGGAATATGGAGATAAGTCCTTTATGTCTACAGAGACCAAGAACCCCACCCCCCCCCCCCTCCTCCAGACCTGAGATCACTGCTCTCATAGACTCCATTTTGAACTGGAAAACCCGCAGATAATAAGAATTTACTTACCGATAATTCTATTTCTCATAGTCCGTAGTGGATGCTGGGGACTCCGTCAGGACCATGGGGAATAGCGGCTCCGCAGGAGACAGGGCACATCTAAAGAAAACTTTTAGGATCACATGGTGTGTACTGGCTCCTCCCCCTATGACCCTCCTCCAAGCCTCAGTTAGGTACTGTGCCCGGACGAGCGTACACAATAAGGAAGGATCTTGAATCCCGGGTAAGACTCATACCAGCCACACCAATCACACTGTACAACTTGTGATCTGAACCCAGTTAACAGTATGATAACAAACAAAGTAGCCTCTGAAAAGATGGCTCACAACAATAATAATAACCCGATTTTTGTAACAATAACTATGTACAAGTATTGCAGACAATCCGCACTTGGGATGGGCGCCCAGCATCCACTACGGACTATGAGAAATAGAATTATCGGTAAGTAAATTCTTATTTTCTCTAACGTCCTAGTGGATGCTGGGGACTCCGTCAGGACCATGGGGAATAGCGGCTCCGCAGGAGACAGGGCACATCTAAAGAAAACTTTTAGGATCACATGGTGTGTACTGGCTCCTCCCCCTATGACCCTCCTCCAAGCCTCAGTTAGGTACTGTGCCCGGACGAGCGTACACAATAAGGAAGGATCTTGAATCCCGGGTAAGACTCATACCAGCCACACCAATCACACTGTACAACTTGTGATCTGAACCCAGTTAACAGTATGATAACAAACAAAGTAGCCTCTGAAAAGATGGCTCACAACAATAATAATAACCCGATTTTTGTAACAATAACTATGTACAAGTATTGCAGACAATCCGCACTTGGGATGGGCGCCCAGCATCCACTACGGACTATGAGAAATAGAATTATCTATCTATGGGTTTAACGATTAGAGGTTCAAAATGGGCCTCACTGAACCATCCGGTTTTTGTATCACAAAAAGGCTAGAATAGTATCCCTTGCCTTGTTGCTGAAGTGGCACAGGAACAATAACCTGGTTCTGAGATAACTTTTGAATGGCCTCCCGTAGCGTGAGGCGCATGATTTCTGAAGACGGTAAACGCAACTTAAAAAACCTGTGAGGCTGAGAAGTTTCGAACTCCAGTTTGTAGCCCTGGGAGATCAGGTCTTTTACCCAGGCATACTGGCAGGAGCTGTTCCAAATGGAGCTGAACAATCTCAAACACGCTCCTAAGATCCCCATGGAGCGGAAGGACACCGTCATGCGGAGGGTTTTGAGGGTTTTGAGGAGCAAGAGCAGACGCTCTGGTCCTGAGACCAAGTGGTGGCAGGTTTATGTGACTTATCTCTGAAGCCTCGTGCCGCATTTGAAGCACCTCTTGCCTTACCCTTAAAGTGCGCTGTCCGAAAGGACTACAGTGAAGGCCCAGTGTAAGAATGTCTAGCTGTTGGAGCAGCAGAGGGGAGGTATGTGGACTTTCCAGCAGTAGCTTTCAAAATCCTGGTATCTAATTCACCTCCAAACAGCCAATCACCTGTGAAAGGCAAGGATTCCACACTCCTTTTAGACTCCGTGTCCGCCACCCACTGACGCAACCACAATGCTCTGCGTGCAGAAACCGCCATGGTAGAGGTACGGGCATTTATAATGAAAATTCCTTTGATGGTATCACAGTGGAAGCGGGCAGATTCTTGGATGTGCTGAATCAGCATCACCATATCAGCCAGGGACTTAACCCCAGGGAGGTCGTCCTGAAGGTTACCTGCCCAAGTATGTATGGCGTGAGTCAATTAACAACCTGCAATAACAGGCCTTTGGGAGGCCCCTGCTGCAACATAAATAGATTTTAAGGTTGTCCCTATTTTCCTTTCCGTGGGTTCCTTTAAGGCCGTAGCTCCTGGAACCGGCAGTACTGTCTTTTTTGACAGGTGTGATACTGATGCATCAACAGCAAGGGGAGTTTCCCAGACCTTTCGCCCCTCATGAACAAAAGGAAAGGCGGTCACCCATTTTTTTTGACACTTGGAATTTCTTGTCAGGAGTAGCCCATGGCTCCCTGAAAAGATGACCCAGTTCCATTTAGTCAGGAAATGTGATCTGCACCTTTTTCCTGTGCAGAGAAAACGAGATTTATGGTAATAACTTACCTTTGTTAAATCTATTTCTGCGAGGTACACTGGGCTCCACAAGGATTGGACAATGGGGGTGTAGAGTAGGATCTTGATCCAAGGCACCAACAGGCTCAAAGCTTTGACTGTTCCAGAATGCACAGCGCCGCCTCCTCTATAAACCCGCCTCCCTGCACAGGAGCTCAGTTTTTAGTTAACCAGCCCAATGCAGTAGCAGGAAAAGAGACAACAACGGTTAGTAGCCACATACACCACACTCTCACGACAAGAGAAGTGTCAGCGGCTAATGCCATACCAACCCAAAGAAGCTAAGTGCGTCAGGGTGGGCACCTTGTGGAGTCCAGTATACCTAGCAGAAAGAGATTTAACAAAGGAAAGTTCTTACCATAAATCTCATTTTCTGCTGCGGGGTACACTGGGCTCCACAAGGATTGGACAATGGGGATGTCCTAAAGCAGTTCCTTATAGGAGGGGACGCACTGTAGCGGGCACAAGAACCCGGAGTCCAAAGGAAGCATCCTGGGAAGCGGTAGTATCGAAGGCATAGAACCTTATGAACGTGTTCCCGGAGGACCACGTAGCCGCCTTGCACAATTGTTCAAGGGTCGCACCACGTTGGGCCGCCCAAGAAGGTCCAATAGACCGAGTAGAATGGGCCGTAATGTGAGCAGGAGCTGACAGACCAGCCTTCACATAAGCATGTGCAATCACCATTCTAATCCATCTGGCCAGGATCTGCTTGTGAGCAGGCCAGCCACGTTTGTGAAATCCAAACAAAACAAAGAGAGAATCAGATTTTCGAATAGAAGCAGTTCTCTTCACGTAGATACGGAGAGCCCGTACCACATCCAAAGACCGCTCTTTGGGAGACAAATCAGGAGAGACAAAGGCCGGAACCACAATCTCCTGATTAAGGTGGAACGAAGAAACCACCTTAGGTAAATATCCGGGACGAGTCCTAAGAACCGCCCGGTCACGGTGAAAAATCAGATATGGGGAACTACAAGACAAGGCACCCAGATCCGACACTCTTCTAGCAGAGGCAATAGCCAGCAAGAACACCACCTTAAGGGAAAGCCACTTAAGGTCAGCTGAACCCAGGGGTTCAAACGGAGGCTCCTGCAACGCCTCCAAAACCACGACAAGTCCCAAGGAGCCACAGGCGGGACATAGGGAGGTTGGATACGCAACACACTCTGAGTGAAAGTATGAACATCAGGTAAAGTCGCAATTTTTCTCTGAAACCACACCGACAAGGCCGAAATATGAACCTTGAGGGAGGCCAGACGCAGGCCTAAATCTAGGCCCTGCTGCAGAAAAGCCAAAAGTTTGGCTGTACTAAACTTGGAAGCGTCATAATTATTAGATGCGCACCAAACAAAGTAGGAATGCCAGACCCTATAGTAAATCCGAGCAGAAGCCGGTTTCCGGGCACACAACATAGTTTTAATGACCTCTTCAGAAAAACCCTTAGCCCTCAAGATGGAAGCTTCAAGAGCCACGCCGTCAAAGACAGCCGGGCTAGGTCCTGGTAGACACAGGGGCCCTGAACGAGGAGGTCTGGGCGTTGTGGAAGCAGAAGTGGACGCTCTGACAATAGGCCTTGCAGGTCTGAGAACCAGGGCCATCTGGGCCACGCCGGAGCTATGAGAAGCAGATTTCCTTTTTCTTGCTCGAACTTCCGAATTACCCTGGGCAGGAGTGACACCGGAGGGAACACGTACGGCAGCCGAAACCTCCACGGCACTGCCAGCGCATCCACGAATGCTGCTTGAGGATCCCTTGTCCTTGCTCTGAAGACCGGAACCTTGTGATTGTGTCGAGACGCCATCAAATCTACATCTGGAAGACCTAACTTTTCCACTAGGAGTTGAAACACTTCTGGATGGAGGCTCCACTCGCCGACATGCACGTCCTGACGACTGAGAAAGTCCACTTTCCAATTCAGGACTCCCGGAATGAATATTGCCGATATGGCTGGTAGATGGCGTTCCGCCCAACGCAGAATCCGTGAGACTTCCTTCATTGCCAAACGGCTTTGAGTGCCGCCTTGATGATTTATGTCCGACTGTATTTGAACAGGACGGTTTTAAATTAAATGCTGGGCCAGGTTCAACGCATTGAACACCACCCGCAATTCCAGAATGTTGATCGAGAGAAGAGATTCCTCCTTGGTCCACCGACCCTGAAAGGAGTGTTGCTCCAGCCCCGCGCCCCAACCTCTTAGACTGGCATCTGTCGTCAACAGGACCCAGTTGGATATCCAGAAGGGACGGCCCCTGCACAACTGTTGGTCCCGGAGCCACCAAAGTAGCGACAGACGGAACTCCGGAGTCAATGAGATCATGTGAGACCTGATCCGGTGAAGCAGGCCGTCCCACTTGGCTAGAATCAGCCTCTGGAGGGGGCGAGAATGGAATTGAGCATACTCCACCATGTCGAATGCTGAGACCATGAGGCCCAGCACCTGCACCGCCGAATGTATAGACACTTGCGGACAAGTAAGGAAGCAACGAATCCTGTCCTGAAGCTTCAGGACTTTCTCCTGAGACAAGAACAACCGCTGGTTGTGAGTGTCCAATAGCGCTCCCAGGTGCACCATGCTCTGAGCAGGGACCAAGGAGGATTTCTTCCAGTTGATGAGCCACCCGTGGGCTTGTAGAAACCGGACCGTCATATCCAGATGACACAGAAGTTCTGGGGAATTTGCCAGGATTAACAAGTCGTCCAGGTACGGCAGTATCCTGACCCCTTGACGGCGGAGTACCACCGTCATCACCGCCATTACTTTGGCGAAAACTCGATGGAGCCGTTGTTAAACCAAAAGGTAACGCCCGAAACTGGTAATGAAGGTTGCCAATAGCGAACCTCAGGTATTGCTGATGTGACGCTGCTATAGGAATATGCAGGTAAGCATCCTGTATATCCAGGGAGACCATGTAGTCCCCAGGTTCCAAGGCCAGAACTATAGAGCGAAGGGTTTCCATACGGAACTTGGAAACCTTCACAAACCTGTTCAATGCCTTGAGGTTGAGAATGGGCCGGGAGGACCCATTCGGTTTCAGGACTAGAAACAGCGGAGAATAGTACCCCCGGCCCCTCTGAGCAAGAGGCACCTGTACTACAA